>NC_083882.1:303030-606060 GCF_032452875.1 Bos javanicus
AAATTAAAAAAATCACTTTCATTAACTTTTTAGGAATTTTATACAAACACACAATACAGCAAAAGTATAATTTTTGTCCAATATAGTGAAAGACAGGGATGTGTGGCATGCTACAGTCCATGGGATGGCAAACAGTAGGACACAACTTAGTGACTGAACAATAACAATAATTCCCAATGATGCAATACCTTCAATTCCACTCAGATACATTTTAAAACACAATGTGAAAATCACTGGTTTTTGTAGAGAAGACATAAAAGTCAAAACCTGAAGAGCAAAAATTCTTGTCAGTCCCTATGGTAGCAAGATATTCTTATGAATTTTTATATCAACTATTAATATAAATATTAATATTCCCCAAGTATATAATTCCAGACAATCAAACACTGTGATAACAAATAGGTCCACAAGTAAGGTCTTAGTCTCCTCTTCAAAAAGAGGATAAAAATTAAAAATGTGACTGCATTAATCTGTATTGCAGAGTATAAAATTTGCAGACCTACTTTCGGCAGCAACAAAAAAACAATGATAATTCCTCACTATTTATAATAGAGTCTTGAACACTGCACACATTGAGAGCATTTCCCCAAGGAACTATCCAGATAATGATGAAACAAATTATAATTAAAATTATAGAAACGTCTCAGGAGTAAGGGAAGTTAAGGAGGATTAATCAGAAGAATGTCTTCTGATAACATTAGTGACCAATATCCTTAATATCATGATATAATCTCTCCCATCTTCACATGGTATAATATCTGCCTCAGGAAAACACCTTGCACCTCAGGAAAGCATTCTTGGTTTGCATTATAAAATGTTCCTCAGTAACTTTCTTTTCTATTGTGCTTTAGTTCTAGTAATCATTATCTTTCAGGCCAAACACAGCAATGCACATTTTATGCATCTCATGGCTGTTGAAGAGATCCCGGGTGCCTCAAAAGTACAGATCACATGGAAACATCTAGGGAGAATGAGTACAAGTAGAGGTCATTGGTGGAGAAGTTGATTGTAGTAGAACAATTTATCAGTGCACTGAGGCTCTTTTGGGAGTCAGTAGAGCATCAACTTCAATGTCAGTCAGATCAGAAATAACATCGTAAGTCTGCACCATAGTCAACTACCTGTCTTTGGAAAAGTAAGGATTCTCAGTTCCAAAGCTTATGTGTAGAAAAAGGAAACTGCTGTCTCACAGTGAGGTGTGGGGATCACAGATAACATTGGGAAATTCTTAGTACAATGCCTGTCTCTGATGAAGCCGTCAAAAAATTTAAATGACCTGTGTAGTTTCACCTATTAACAGTTCACAAGTACAGTCTCACCACCTATTTGTGATTGTGATCAGTATTATCTCTGTGTTGAAGAGTAAAAAAAAGCATATGTAAAATAATTCTGAGGTTCAATTTTTCCACAAAGTATAGATAGTAGGGGCTTCCCTTGTGGCTCAGATGGAAAAGAGTCTGCCTACAATGCAGGAGACTCATGTTTGATCCCTGGGTCCTGAAGACCCTCTGGAGAAAGGAATGGCTATCCACTCCAGTATTGTTGGTGCTCCCCTAGTGGCTCAGACATTAAAGATAGCTAGCAGATTAAAAACTCTGAATGGAAAACAAAATTGCTCATAAACTCTGATTTGTACTACCTCAACTTTGCTGGAAAATCATGGACAGAATAATACTCAGGCAAAGCTTTCCTTTCCTCTAAGGACCCCAGACTCCTTAGTTCCTTCTCACCTTTTATGAAGAAATAGCATCAGGCAAACTCATTGGCCCACATTATTATAACTTAACCTGCACTCCCTAGAGAAAAATGAAATTTAAAACAAGAAAGCATTGTGTGTGTGAGTGTATATGGTGTGTGTTAAAGCAGGAGAGAGCAAGGAAGAGAGTAAAGGTTAAATACATTTTATACTACAGATGCTTAACTATAACAAAGTTGATAGATATATAAATAAATGTATGAATGAGATCCATTTTTTAAAAGTATGTTACAAAACCATCCTGAATTTCCTGTAAATGGAAAAATTGCTTGAAATTAACAGAAAGAATCCAGATTTGGGGAAATTATGAACCAGTAGTGATCTTGGAGATCAGATACTACATCCTAAAAATTAACTAGATGAATGACACAAAATGAGTGGTTCAAGGTACACACAAATTAGTTTGAATACTGGAAGCTAAAACCAGGAACATGACATAACCAATGACCTTGACATTATCATTCTTCATGCAACACTGAAACAACTCTGAAGACAGTATAGAAAGTGGTTCACTTTTGGGAAAAAAAAAAAAAAAGAGGTAACATAGATTACCCAAATCCATTTGCCAAATTCACTTGCTAAATTCAGACTTAAATTGAAGTAGTGAAAATCACTAGACTATTTAGGTATGACCTAAGTCAAATCCCTTACAATCATACAGGGGAAGTGACAAATAGAGTCAAGGACTAGATATGATAGACACGGTGCCTGAAGAACTATGGACAGAGGTTCATGACACAGTACAGGAGACAGGGATCAAGAAGATACCCAAGAAAAAGAAGTGCAAAAAGGCAAAATGGTTGTCTGACAAGGCCTTACAAAGAGCTGAGAAAAGAAGAGAAACAAAAAGGCAAAGGAGAAAAGGAAAGATATGCCCATTTGATGCAGAATTTCAGAGAAAATAGCAAGGAGAGATAAGAAAGGTTTACTCAGTGATCACTGCAAAGAAATAGAGAAAAACAATAGAATGGGAAAGATTAGAGGTCTCTTCAAGAAAATTAGAGATACCAAGGGAACATTTCATGAAAAGATGGGCTCAATAAAGGACAGAAATTATATCAACCTGACAGAAGCAGAAGATATTAAGAAGACATGGCAAGAATACAGAGAAGAACTATACTTAAAAGATTTTCATGACCCAGATAATCATGATGGAGTGATCGCTCACCTAGAGCCAGACTTCCTGGAATGTGAAGTCAAGTGGGCCTTAGGAAGCATCACTATGAACAAAGCTAGTGGAGGCAATGGAATTCTGGTTGAGCTACTTCAAATCCTCAAAGATAATGCTGTGAAAGTGCTGCACTCAATATACCAGCAAATTTGGAAAACTCAGCAGTGGCCACAGGACTGGAAGTCAGTTTCATTCCAATCCCAAAGAAAGGCAATGTCAAAGAATGTTCAAACTACCACACAATTGCACTCCTCTCACACACTAGCAAAGTAATGCTCAAAATCCTCCAAGCCAGGATTCAACAGTATGTGAATCTTGTACTTCCATATATTCAACCTGTATTTAGAAAAGGCAGAGGATTAGGAGATCAAATTGCTGACATCCACTGGATCATTAAAAAAGCAAGAGAGTTCCAGAAAAAAGAAAATCTACTTCTGCTTTCTTGACTACAGCAATGTCTTTGACTGTGTGGATGACAATAAATTGTGGACAATTCTGAAAGAGATGGGAATACCAGACCACCTGACCTGCCTCTTGAGAAATCTGTATGCAGATCAGAAAGAAATAGTTAGAACTGGACATGGAACAACAGACAGGTTCCAAATAGCAAAAGAAGTACATCAAGGCTGTATATTGTCACCCTGCTTATTTAACTTCTATGCAGAGTACATAATGAGAAATGCTGGGCTGGATGAAGCACAAGCTGGGATCAAGTTTGTTTGGAGAAATATCAATAACTTCAGATATGCAGTAGACACCACCCTTATGGCAGAAAGTGAAAAAGAACTAAAGAGCCTCTTGATGAAAGTGAAAGAGGAGAGTGAAAAAGTTGGCTTAAAGCTCAACATTCAGAAAACTAAGATCATGGTATCTGGTCCCATTGCTTCATGGCAAATAGATGGGGAAACAATGGCTGACTTTATTTTGGGGGGTGTCCAAAATCACTGCAGATGGTGATTGCAGCCACGAAATTAAATGACACTTACTCCTTGGAAGGAAAGTTATGACCAACCTAGACAGCATATTAAAAAGCAGACATTACTTTGCCGAGAAAGGTCCATCTAGTCAAGGTTACGGTTTTTCCAGTAGTCATGTATGGATTTGAGAATTGGACTATTAGGAAAGCTGACTACCGAAGAACTGATGGTTTTGGATGTGGTGTCAGGAAAGACTCTTGAGAGTCCCTTGGACTACAAGGAGATCCAATCAGTACATCCTAAAGGAAATTGGTCCTGAATATTTATTGGAAGGAATTATGCTGAAGCTGAAACTCCAATACTTAGGCCACCTGATGAGAAGAACTAACTCATTGGAAAAGACCCTTAAGCTGGGAAAGATTGAAGTAGAGAAGAGAAGAGGACAAAAGAGGATAAGATGATTGGATGGCATCACCAACTCAATGGACATGAGTTTGAGTGGACTCTGGGAATTGGTGATGGACAGGGAGGCCTGGCATGCAGCAGTCCATGGGATCGCAAAGAATTACACACGACTGAGTGACTGAACTGAACTGAGAATTTACTTGTGAAAACATGAGCTATGAAGTCAGCTTGTGGAATTCTCATTCTGGCTTTAGCAATTTTGATCCAAGCACTCTGGACAATATTTCTTAACATTTCTGGGCTTCATGATTTTTTTATCTACTCAAAATGGATTCCTTATATGGATAGGGTTATTTTGAGGATTATACAGTAGAAATATGCAATACAGAAAATATTGTTCTACATACATGTCTGTCTGTATGTGTGTATGCTTAGTTATTTCTGACACTTTGTACACCCATAGACTGGCTAGTTCTTAGTAATCATAGCTATTAGTCATTAAATAAAGAATCCTAGACAATGGCATTCAATATATTTCAATTTCCTTATCATCCACCTAAATGATTTAATGAATTTTATAAGTAACAGTACCTAAAATAGTAAATATCCACACTTTTCTTGTCATTGGTATTTCCTTTTTCTATCTTGTCATTTATGAATCATAAGTTTAGTTTTGGTAATGCACATGATTGTCTAAATAAAAAAGCAGAATTTTTATGGTTATAAATAAATAAATGTATAATATAGAAGTCTACATATCTATTAAAAAAGAGCCATCTTTGGAAAGAATATCAATTTCATGGCTCTTCTGAATAATGCAGGCAGAATTTATATTATTTGTCAATTGATACATTTCCCTAAGAGATTACACATATAGGTGAGTATTAAGTAACTACTTTGTTAGATAGTATTTTGCACTAAATGAATTCTCTGGATAAATAACAACTGGGTACAATGCAGATTTGCCATGGGACCCAACTGCTTTTCTAGTGATTTTCTTTTTTAGGTTCATTGTCAATATTTTTCTTCATAGGTTGGGAAGTCCACATCATAATATTGATATCTGCCATCGATACTCATACCATATTCTGTTACCTGTAATATTTGCTTAATCCAATTTAATGCAGTTTCTTCCAAACAATTATCATATCTTTGTGCCACAACCTATTACCATCTTACTTTGGGTTATGGGTTGAATAGTTTTTTTAATATCCATGTATCAAAATCTTGACTCCCAATACTTCTGAATATGACTGAATCTGTAGATATAGTTTTTAAATAGGATATTAAGTTGTAATGAGTTCAGATGAGTGCATCCTAGCCCAAGATGACTGGTGTCATATTTAAGCAAGGAGATTAGGGCACAAAAGCACACACAGGAAAGACTGTGACAGACACAGGAGGTGATGGCCATCTATAAGGCAGACAGAAGTTTCAGCATGAAACCAACCCTACTAACACTTTGATCTTGAGTTAGTATCCTCCAAACTGGAAAGAAATCAGTCTCCTTTGTTTAAGCCACCCAGGCTGTGGTACTTAATTATAGCAGCCCTTGCAAACTAATATGCTCTGCCTTCTGTTGACAAAGAGACTGCTTTCATATTCAAAGGAAATTTAGTTTCTTTGAAGAGTATCATTTTTAATATATTTTAAACCATTATAGTACACATTCAAAATGTGCACAAAACATAAATTTCCATGGGGTCACAGAGTCAGACATGACTAAGCATGTGCAGGTACTAATTCAGTTCATGAGGGCAAAGCAAAGCCTCCATGACCTAATCACTTCCCTAAAGCCCTCACATCTAAATAGCAATTGTTCTTTTATTACTTTAAGTGTAGAAATCAAATTGCCAGCATTCACTGAATCACAGAGAAAGCAAAAATGTTCTAAAAAATAAAAAAAAAATCTACTTCTGCTTCACTGATTACACTAAAACCTTTGACTGTGTGGATCACAACAAACTGTAGAGAAACTTAAAGAGATGGGAGTACCAGACCACCTTAGCTGTCTTCTGAGAAACTTGTATGTTGGTCAAGAAGCAACAGTTAAAACTGGACATGGAATAACAGACTGGTTCAAAATTGGGAAAGGAGTATGTCAAGGCTATATGTTGTCAACCTGTTCATTTAACATATGCAGAATACATCATAAAAAATGCTGAGCTGAATGAATAAAAAGCTGGAATCAAGATTGCTAGAAGAACTATCAACAACCTCAGATATGCAGATAATACCTCTCTAATGTCAGAAAGTGAAGAGGAACTAAAGAGGATTAGGGTGAAAGAAGAGATTGAAAAAGCTGGCTTGAAACTCATTATTCAAAACTCTAAGATCAGTCCCATTGTTCATGCGTGTTCACTTACTTCAGTCATGTCCTACGCTTTGTGACCCCATGGACTGTAACATGCCAGACTTCTCTGTCTATGGGGATTCTCCTGGCAAGAATACTGGAGTAGATTGCCATGCCCTTCTCCAAGAGATCTTCCTTACCCAGGGATCAAACCAGAATATTTTGTATCCTTTATGTCTCCTGCATTTCTAGGCAGGTACTTTACTACTAGTGCTACATGGGATGTCCTATCACTTCATGGCCAATAGAAGGGGAAAAATTGGAAGCAGTGACAGATTATATTTTCTTGGGCTCCAAAATCACTGTGGATGGTGACTGAAGCCATGAACTTAAAAGAGGCTTTCTCCTTGGAAAGAAAGTTATGGCAAATCTAGATAGCATATTAAAAAGCAGAGACATCACTTGGCTGACAGAGGGTGGTTTTTTTCTGTTGTTGTTGTTTGTTTGTTTTTTTAGTAGCCATGTATGGATGTGAGAATTGGACCGTAAAGAAGGCTGAGCACTCAAGAACTGATACTTTCAAATTGTGGTGCTGGAGAAGACTCTTGAGAGTCTTTTGGACTGCAATGAGATCAAATCAGTCAATCCTAGAGGAAATCAACCCTGAATATTCACTGAGAGGACTGTTGCTAAAGCTGAAACTCCAACTGGCCACTCATCACCAACTCATCACCAGCTTAACAGACATGAATTTGAGCAAACTCCAGGAGATAGTGAAAGACAAGGAAGCCTGGTCTGCTGCTATCCATGGGGGTCACAAAGAGTCAGACATGACTGAGTGGCTGAACAGCAACAGCATAGTATCCATTTAGGTACATGACTGTACCTAAACTTATGTATTCTTCTTATTTTTGAAAAATGTCTAGAGTGCTTCCTGATGTGGCTATTACAAAATGCATTCTTGCTCCTGTCTCTATATGAATATATCCGTGCACTTCTGCTTGATAAAATTTTGGATAGAATTGCTGATTTACAGATGAGGTATATAGTCTGCTTAAACTGGCAAATAGTTTCACAAACTGGTTATATTAATTACATTCCCATTAGCACTATTTAAGTAGTTTTGTTTCATGGTCTCACCAATATTAATATTACAAGGTGTTTATCAAATTTTTTTGTATGCTAGGTTTGTGTGTAGGTACAAATATTTTATAGTTCTAATTTTCATTTCTCTAATTTCCATTGAAATTGAAGATATGTCACATATTACTCAGTTTTTTGAATATATCTTTGTTGAGAACATTTCCATGATTTGCTTTTCTTTTTTTCATTCATTTCCATGAATTAATTGGGTAATATTCTAACATTCTATAATGAATTAGACTTAAATCACATTAATATTTCCAGCTCTGTCACTTAATACCTGTAATCTGTGGCAGTTGTTTAATGGTTCTTTGTTTCAGGTTCTCCCAAGTACAAATCTGAGACAGTAACATCACCTGTCTCAGTTGTTTCAATGGCCATTGACATAATATCTGTAAATATCTGGGGGAAAAGATCTGTAAAATATGTGCTGATTATTGTTTGGCATATAAGCAACACTATACATGGATTGTCTATTAATCCGCCTTCTAATGTTTTTGCAAACTATACTCTATGTTTGGTCTTTCACTAGTATCACTTGTTATTCTAACATCCACACTAAGCTTAATAAATTCTGAAGTCATCCAATGCTTTTTTCTTTGGCTTTAAAAATGCAGAATAAAAACCATTTTAGCTACCATTTCTTCCTCTCTCTTTATAATTTGTTTCTTTTCAGTAAGTTAGTTCTGTCTTTTGAACTACCCAAATTTATACTGTTGTTCCATATGATCTGTATTTATGTATATTTAGTCACAAGTTTGTTCTCATTGATGGATTTTATTTTCTTTGTGTTAAGTGTTAATCTCTCAGTCATGTCTGACTCTTTGTGACCCTATGGACTGTAGCTTGCCAGGCTCTTCTGTCCATGGAATTCTCCAGGAAAGAATACTGGAGTGGGTTGCCATTTTTTCTCCAGGGGATTTTCCCAACCCAAGGATTGAACCTGGGTCTTCTACATTATAAGCAGATTCTTTACCTTCTGAGTTACCAGGGAAGCTCTTGTTTTCCTTGTACTCCATCCTAATTGAAAAGTTTCTTCACAAGTTCTAGTTGTCCACTTTATTCTTTATAGTCCCATGGCTTTAGTGTTAACCTTTATTTCTTTCAAATATTAAATGTATAATTTGCATAATATAAATTCAATATCTGAAGTTAACAGTATCCTTCCTTTTTTTTTTTTTCTATTTTTCTGGAAATTTGCATGAACAAGGACTTTATCTATGGAAGTTCCTTCATGTGTGAGTGGTTGATAGTTCATTTCTGTATTTATGGTTTTCCAGTCCCACAAAGCTTATTTTAAAGTAGGAACACCTTAAATTCACTTTAAATGAATTTGACAGCTCATTAAAACACTGTAAATCTAAACCCAAAATGACAAAAAAAAATTGATGTATTATTTTTTGGATTTTCAGTAAAAATTATTTTTAACTTGTCCATTCATCAAAACCTAAGTAAATTACTTTGATTTTGTTGTTACTGCTGTTATTGTTGACTCTATACCTCTGTTGAAGTTATAGGCCTACAACAATCTTAATTTCATGAGAGACGTCTATTCTAGCTCCTTGCTTTTTGTGAACCTTATCACTGGCCTCTCATATTCCATTAAATAATTATACTTAAAGACCGAGTTACCTTTAGATGACCTATTGGTCTCAGCATGTATAAAACACAAGTCTACATGATTGGCAGAGGTGGTGCTGGACTGGACTATCTCTCATCACTTTGAGATTTGAATTGCAGTATCTTTGTCTCTAAACAGGAAAAATAATTTCAGTTCCACGGGGTTTCCATTGAAAATAAGTATTTTCTACTCTTAATATTCTGTGAAATAAAGTGAGATAAGGTAAAGGACTGTGTGGTTTGCAAATTGGTATTCAAATGTGAAGTATTACTATTATTATATTATATATAGTATAACATGGAATTATTCTATATTATTATAGCTGTGTTTTAAGCAATATGGGTTGACATAATAGTTTTAGACACATGTATTATCAAGAAAGCTGAGCACTGAAGAATTTATGCTTTTGAACTGTGGTGTTGGAGAAGATGCTTGAGAGTCTCTTGGACTACAAGGGATCAAACTAATCAATCCTAAGAAAATCAGTCCTTAATATTCATTGGAAGGACTAATGTTGAAGCTGAAACTCCAATACTTTGGCCACCTAATGAGAAGAACTGTCTCACTGGAAAAGACCTTGATTCTGGGAAGACTGAAGACAGGAGGGGAAGGGGATGACAGAGGATAAGACGGTTGGATGCCATTACTGACTCCATGGACATGAGTTGTTTGTGCAAGCTCCTGGAGTTGGTGATTGACAGGGAAGCCCGTGCTGAGGTCCATGGAGTTGCAAAGAGTCGGACATGACTGAGCGAGTAAACTGAACTGATTATCAAGGCATTTTTTATCTCTTTATGTGTTTGTGTTAGTTGCTCAGTTGTGTCCAACTCCTTGTGATCCCATAGACTGTACCTCACCAGGGTCCTCTGTCTGTGAAATTCTCCAGGCAAAATACTGGAGTGGTTTTCCATTTTATTATCCAGGGCTCCTGTAGGAGAAAATAGAATTGGCTGTTTCAAGTCCAAGGGAACTATGTATATCTATGTATATTTCTTTACATAGACCTTTAGGTAGCACTGAATTTGACCAATTAATCTTGCCCCCCACCCCTCAACAAAAGTCTCAAGGTTAAAAAAAAAAAAAAGCCAGAGGTAGATCCTGGGACAAAAGTGTGATTTGCTGAGGACCATGTCTCTTGTGCTTCAGGCTAAAGAGAGTGCTGATGGAAGCAGGGTATGGAACTGAGCTGACGGGTAAGTATAAAGGAGTGAGACATACTGCTGACTGAATGATTTCGTGGAGGCTCAAAAAAGGTCACAGCAAGATAAACTGCAATGGCTCATTGATTATTTCAAAAAACACATTCTAGCCCTCCACTTTTCCTCAAAGGTGGAAAATAAATCTCACCTGTGAGGGTACCCTCTGAACACCAGGAAGATAGAAATCATCCTTATCACCAGAGTTAGAGAAGTCAAGTTAAGAAAACTGTAAACCAACTGCGACTTTTTCATTAGATCACAACCCCAAGCACAAGTCCCTTTATTTCGTAAAATCTTCACAAATAATTGTCTTTGTCTGGAACTGACACATAAACAACTTCGTTTTGTCACTTTGGGTGTTTCTTTCTATGAGACTTCTGTACATATGAGTTTTTTTTGTTTTTTTCTCCTCTTTATGTATCTGTGTAAACTTATTTATAGACCACTCAAAAGAACTCAAACAAGGTAAGGAGGAATGTTTCCCCTCTTTGAAAGTTCAAGTGTTTGTTTTCAGTGGTAAGGAAGGCATGCTTATTTAGTAAGTTCAGTTCAGTTGAGTCACTCAGTCATGTTCAACTCTTTGCGACCCCATGAATCACAGCATGCCAGGCCTCCCTGTCCATTACCAACTCCCAGAGCTCACTCAAACTCATGTCCATCGAGTCGGTGATGCCATCCAGCCATCTCATCCTCTATCGTCCCCTTATCCTCCTGATCCCAATCGCACCTAGTATCAGAGTTTTTCTCAATGAGTCAACACTTCTCATGAGGTGGCCAAAGTACTGGAGTTTCAGCTTTAGCATCAGTCCTTCCAATGAACACCCAGGACTGATCTCCTTTAGAATGGACTGGTTGGATCTCCTTGCAGTCCAGGGGACTCTCAAGAGTCTTCTCCAACACCACAGTTCAAAAGCATCAATTCTTTGGTGCTCAGCTTTCTTCACAGTCCAACATCCATACATGACCACTGGAAAAACCATAGCCTTGACTAGTCGGACCTTTGTTGGCAAAGTAATGTCTCTGCTTTTCAATATGCTATCTAGGTTGGTCATAACTTTCCTTCCAAGGAGTGTCTTTAATTTCATGGCTGCAACCACCATCTGCAGGTCAGATGTTCTGGTATTCCTATCTCTTTCAGAATTTTCCACAGTTTATTGTGATCCACACAGTCAAAGGCTTTGGCATAGTCAATAAAGCAGAAATAGATGTTTTGTTTTGTTTTGTTTTGTTTTGTTTTGTTTTTTTCTGGAACTCTCTTGCTTTTTGCATGATCCAACAGATGTTGGCAATTTGATCTCTGGTTCCTCTGCCTTTTCTAAAACCAGCTTGAACATCTGGAAGTTCACAGTTCATGTACTGCTAAAGCCTGGCTTGCAGAATTTTGAGCATTACTTTCTAGCGTGTGAGATGAATGCAATTGTGTGATAGCTTGAGCATTCTTTGGCACTGCCTTTCTTTGGGATTGGAATTAAAACTGACCTTTTCCAGTGCTGTGGCCACTGCTGGGTTTTCCAAATTTGCTGGCATATTGAGTGCAGCACTTTCGCAGCATCATCTTTCAGGATTTGGAATAGCTCAACTGAAATTCCATCACCTCCACTAGCTTTGTTCATAGTGATACTTCCTAAGGCCCACTTGACTTCACATTCCAGGATGATAGTAATCCTGGGGCTCTAGGTGAGTGATCACACCATCGTGATTATCTTGGTCGTGAAGATCTTTTTTGTACAGTTCTTCTGTGTATTCTTTCCACCTCTTCTTAATATCTTCTGCTTCTGTTAGGTCCATACCATACAATTTTTTGAAAGTTATCAGCTACATTTTTTGACAAATCACCCCATTAAGAGATAGTCTAAAACAATGACCAATTCCTTCCCCCCCCAAAAAAAACAGTATTCCAGCATTAATATTTTTTATTCTCCAAGATATAAATTAGCTTTTTGGGTGACATTGATTCCTCAATGTATAAGTTCTTAATTTTGGGTCTGGGCAAGCAAAGTCTTCTCAGAGAACTCAAAATTTCTGTCTATTGACATGGAATGTCAAATACACTTTAGTAAGATTTTCTCCATGTAAATTTCCCCCATCTCCTTAAGGAAAGGATATGTATTTGGACACATTACTGAACTAAGAAATAGGAGGAAGTTATTGTCTATAGAAAATAAAAATTCTTAAAAGCAGTAACATTGAATTTATTTATTAATAAAAAGCAGTTTCCTGATGAACAATTCTTTGATAAAAGCTTCTTTCACATCCTTGCTCCTCAGACTGTAGATCACGGGATTCAACATGAGGATCACTGTGGTATAAAACACAGCAACCATTTTCCCCTGCTGCACAGAGTCTTCTGAAGGGGGTCTAAGGTACATGAAGAAAAGAGTTGTATAGCAGACAGTGACAGCTCTCAGATGGAGCCACAGGTGGAGAAGCTTTGCACCTGCCTTCTGTCAAATGAATCCTCAATGTGGCAGGAAAAATGTAGATGTAAGAAATGAGGATGATGAAGAAAGAACAAGTGAAGTTAAAACCAGCCACAACAAACATGGACAACTCTTTATTATAGGTGTTGGAACAAGCCAGCTTAATCAGTGGTGGGTCAGCACAGTAGAAGTGATTAATTTCATTGAGACCACAAAAGGCTAGGTTGTAGGTCCACATGGTTTCCATAAGGCCAGTGAGAGATCCATATACATAAGACACCATGATGAGGGACGTGCACACACTTTTAGACGTTCTGCTGCCATGAAGCAGGGGGTTGCAAATGTCCATGTACTGATCAAAGGCCATGACAGCCAGGATGTAGATCCCTACATGGACCAAGGCAATAAAAAAGCAGCACTGAACCATGCAAGCGGTATAAGAAATGGTTTTCCGCTCTGATAAGAAAATTCCCAACATCTCTGGAGTCACATTGGAAGAGAAACACAGATCCACGAAGGATAAGTGGCTCAGAAAAAAGTACATGGGGGTGTGGAGGCAGGCATTGACCCTGATGAGGACAATTATGCCAAGATTTCCTGCCACTGTGACCATATATAAGGTGAAAAACAGCACGAAGAAGATAATCTGCAATTCCTGGGTACCAGATAGTCCAAGGAGAATTAACTCAGTCATTAATGTGAAGTTCTTCTCATAATTTCCTCCATGAGATATTGACTTTTACATTTATATTAGATTACAATAAAGTGGAAAAATTGATATTACTATGTCACTAATGGCTTTTTCACCAATTTCTTTTCTTTCTCTTTCTTTTTTATTACTGTTTTTCAACTCTTGTTCATTCTCAGTAAGCACAATCTCAACATGGCAATGAAATCTTATGTTATTCAAAGCATCTCTCATTTTTGACATGCCTCCCCCCCTTTTTTAATTTCCTTATTTTTCATTTCCCTTCTAATTGTGCTTCTCGTACTTTTTTCTTTATCTACTCTCTCCTTTTCTTTCTCTGCCTTGACCTCTTTGTTTGAAAAATATGCTTTATGGGCATCAGTTCAGTTCAGTTGCTCAGTCGTGTCCAAATCTTTGCGACTCCATGAATCGCAGCACGCCAGGCCTCCCTGTCCATCACCAACTCCCAGAGTTCGCTCAGACTCATGACCATCGATTCAGTGATGCCATCCAGCCATCTCATCCTCTACCATCCCCTTCTCCTCCTGCCCCCAATCCCTCCCAGCATCAGAATCTTTTCCAATGAGTCAACTCTTCGCATGAGGTGGCCGAAGTACTGGAGTTTCAGCTTTAGCATAATTACCTCCAAAGAAATCCCAGGGCTGATCTCCTTCAGAATGGACTGGTTGGATCTCCTTGCAGTCTAAGGGACCCTCAAGACTCTTCTCCAACACCAGAGTTGAAAAGCATCAATTCTTCAGCGCTCAGCTTTCTTCACAGTCAACTCTCACATCCATACATGACCACTGGATAAACCATAGTCTTGACTAGACAGAACTTTGTTGGCAAAGTAATGTCTCTGCTTTTCAATATGCTATCTAAGTTGGTCATAACTTTTCTTCCAAGGTGTAAGCGTATTTTAATTTCATGGCTGCAGTCACCATCTGCAGTAATTTTTCAGCCCCCCAAAATAAAATCTGACACTGTTTCCCCATCTATTTCCCATGAAGTGATGGGACCATGCCACGATCTTTGTTTTCTGAATTTTGAGCTTTAAACCAACTTTTTCACTCTCTTCTTTCATTTTCATCAAGAGGCTTTTTAGTTCCTCTTCACTTTCTGCCATAAGGGTGGTGTCATCTGCATATCTGAGGTTATTGATATTTTTCCCAGCAATCCTGATTCCAGCTTGTGCTTCTTCCAGCCCAGAGTTTCTCGTGATGCACTCTGCATAGAAGTTAAATAAGCAGGGTGACAATATACAGCCTTGATGTACTCCTTTTCCTATTCGGAACCAGTCTGTTGTTCCATGTCCAGTTCTAACTGTTGCTTCCTGACCTGCATATAGGTTTCTCAAGAAGCAGGTCAGGTGGTCTGGTATTCCCATCTCTTGAAGAATTTTCCACAGTTTATTGTGATCCACACAGTCAAAGGCTTTGGCATAGTCAATAAAGCAGAAATAGATGTTTTTCTGGAACTCTCTTGCTTTTTTGATGATCCAGCAGATGTTGGCAATTTGATTTCTGGTTCCTCTGCCTTTTCTAAAACCAGCTTGAACATCTGGAAGTTCATGGTTCACGTATTGCTGAAGCCTGGCTTGGCAGAATTTTGAGCATTACTTTACTAGCGTCTGAGATGAGTGCAATTGTGCAGTAGTTTGAGCATTCTTTGGTATTGCCTTTCTTTGAGATTGGAATGAAAACTGATCTTTTCCAGTCCTGTGGCATAGTCATCCTCAAATATTACAGTCAGGTTTGTTTATATCTAATTATATAAACATGTGAGAAAGAGCTTAGAAAGAGAAAAGAGTATGATATCAAAGAACAATATTTTCCCAAATGACCTAATTCATTTTGGATAATTTTCACCTAATCAGTTCCTTACTGGAGAATACAAAATAATTAAATTGGGCAAGTTTTATGCTTTGCAACTTTTTCAGACTCAATAGAATAAGGATTTTTTAGGCGAATAACTCAAATTTTCCTTCACTTTTTCAAACATAAATACATAATTATATTCTGGCATTTGACAAGGTTTTAAATTCTCCATCCATTAATCTTCCATTAGGTTATTTTATAGAGAATTTCCCACTGTATGGAGTTGGCAGTGATAAAAATCTTCAGTTCCTGGTCTCACTTCTGGTTTCAGTGTGAAATCTGAGGGCCAAGATTCTTTGTTCAAAGAGGAATATGCAGAAATCAAACTCTCATCCCTGGATATCTTACATGAGTCACTGATTTAAGGTGGTCACCGTAATGCAGTATACATTTCCATTAAATAGATTGCAGTGTGCTTTAAAGGCCAGACTGATCCTGCAAAGGAAGACTGACTCTATGAAGTCTGAGCTGACAGGTCTCCAGACTCCTTGGGTTTTTTCTTTATGCCTGGCTTTCTGGCTACACATTGATTGCAACACTACATGTGTTTCCAAAACAGTTTATTTTTGCTTGAGAAAGCTAGAGTTGACTTCTGTTTTGGCAAGAAATAAAAATAAATAAATAAATACTCAAACTAATAATAACTAAAATATGTGTTTGCTTTTCTATGTAGACTTCATCTATATTCACTAAATGTCTGCACTTTTATGTTCATTGACATTTATTTTTTTCCATATAGTTATTTATAAATCATAGGTCTAATTTTGGTATCATACATGATTGCACAAATAAGAAAGTTTTGATAGTTATAAATACTTGTAGAATAAAGAAATCTACCTATGGGGGAAGAGCTGTCTTAAGAAAGAATATCAATGGCTCTTCTGAGGAATGATTAAGGCACAATTTATGTCATTTGTAGGTTGATACCATTTTCCTAAGAGATTGCACAAACAAATGAGGGTGAAATAATTACTTTTTAAGATAATTATTTTTCAATACATGAGTTCTCTGGAGAAATAACAGTTGGGCACAATGCAGATTTACCATGTGACCCAACCTTCAGTCTCAATATTTTTTTCTTACATGGGGAAGTCTACACCATAGTATTGATGTCTACCATAATGTCTACATTATATTTGCCATAATAGCTTAATGCAATCTCTTCCACACCATTATTGTAACTTTGTGTCACAATGTGTTACCACCTTACTTAGTCTTATGGGTTGAATTGTGTTCCTTTAAATGGCAATACACTCCAGTATTCTTGCCTTGAGAATCCTATGGATAGAGGAGTCCATGTGGCCACAAAGAGTCAGACACGACTGAGTGATTAATACACACACACACATAATCCATATCAGACTTCCCTTGTGGCTGAGGTGGTAAAGAATCCGCCTGCAGTGTGGGAGACCTGGGTTCAACTCCTGGGTTGGCAAGATCCCCTGGAAAAGGTAAAGGCTACCCACTCCAGTATTCTAGCCTGTAGAATTCCATGGACTGTATAGTCCATTGAATGGACTGAGCGACTTTCATTTCACTTCATAATCCATATATCAAAACCTCTGCTTTCAGTACTTCAGAATATGAATTAATTTGGAGATAGTGCCTTTAAAGAGGAAATTAAAGTGTAATAAGTTCGTATGAGTTGGTTTAAACCAAAGATGACTGCTGTTTTTATTATTAAAAAAAAAAAAAAAAAGGAGATCAGTACACAAACTCACAGAGGATAGAGTACTTACAGACACAGGGAAATTACAGCCATCTACAAGGCAGAGAGAGGCTTCAGAATGAAACCAACTCTACTGACACTTTGATCTTGAATTCGTAGCCTCCAAACTGGGAGGAAATCCATCTCTCTGGTTTAAGTCAACCAGTGTGTGGTACTTGGTTATGGCAGTCCTATAAAATCAACATGCTCTGTGTTCTACAGACAAATAAAATGCGTTGATATTGGATTGAAGCTTTTTTTTTTCCTTTGAAGACTAGTATCATTTTTATATATTTTTACTATTTATAGTGAAGGTTAACACACACATACAAAATGTGCACAACACAAACATGTACAGCTTAATGAATTTTTAACACAGTAAACAAACTTATAAATGACCCAAGTTCTAAAGCAAGGAGAAGATTAACACTACTTCAGATCCACGTCTCACCTCCTTTCTCAGTTACTGTCCCTCAAGTCAGCTGCATCTTCACTTTTATTGGGCTTCCCCGGTCATTCAGATGGTAAAGAATCTGCCTGCAATGTGGGAGACCCGGGTTCAATCCCTAAGTTAGAAGATCCCCTGGAGAAGGAACTGGCAACCCACTCCAGCATTCTTGCCTGGAGGATTCACGGACAGAAGAGTCTGGCTGGCTACAGTCCAGAAAGTCGGACATGATTGAAGAGACTTAGCATGCACACATACAAATAACCAATTCATATGTGTTTTTTTTTAAAGTGTATCCCTAGATGAAAGCAAAAAACTACACATCTTGGTGGGGAATAAAAAAGGTCTGGGAAGGAAACTCATTTGCCAGACTAACAATGGTGGCCACTCCTGTAGTCACTGTCTACCTTGGGTAAAATAAATCATTGTTCTTCACAGAGTTCTTGCCTCTCAGAAACATAACAAATAATGGCAAAGTCTTACACCCTTCTTGTCACTACTCAGGTTTGACAGTATTTATGGTTCCTATCTATAACAAATTAATCCTACATATGTTAGCAAAGCATTTCCATCCCACCTCATGTGATCCTGTGTACTATTTCTCAATTTTCTATCCATGATTGGTGCCCCAGGCATGATCAAGTTATTCTCCTTTCATCAATTGCCTCTTATTGCCTCTTTCTTTAGAAAATGCCTTTTTCACCCATCTTCTACCTTTTTAAATTATACTCAGTTTCCAAAGCCTATCCCTATCCTGAAAATCTTAGTCAGAATTAATATTTTATTTCTCTTCACAAAACATTTTTATAAAAAAAAATTCATCAACTGTTTCCCTTATCCTAGGAAGTTGTATGGTAACTAAATGTGAATTTTATTCATAAATAAACATGGCAGTGGGTGTCTATTTAATCATTTTTAAAACCTATGTTTTCTACCTTTGACAAACTTTAATTACTTGTGTTGAGCTAAGTTAACACATGACCATTAATATATTTTTATCAGATATATTATCATATAATTTCTTTAAAAAAATCTCTATCAGTTGAGGTGTGAAATAAAAGGAAACTTTCCCTCAACATAGTCTTGCCTAGCTAAAGCAAACTTCCATTAAGGTTGTTAAATAGAGAAAGTCTTCTAGGAAAAGTCCATTTTATTATAATAGAGTTCTCAACCCAAAATCATCAAAATAAACAATAATTTAAAATATACTAAAAAATTTAAAAAAAATAAAATATAAAATATACTGTAAGGAAAGATATCTTAAAAATTAGGGCAGAAATAAATGCAAAAGAAACAAAGGAGACCATACCAAAAATCAACAAAGCCAAAAGCTGGTTCTTTGACAGGATAAATAAAATTGACAAACCATTAGCCAGGCTCATCAAGAAACAAAGGGAGAAAAATCAAATCAATAAAATTAGAAATGAAAATGGAGAGATCACGACAGACAACACAGAAATACAAAGGATCATAAGAGACTACTATCAACAATTATATGCCAATAAAATGGACAATGTGGAAGAAATGGACAAATTTTTAGAAAAGTACTTTTCAAAACTGAACCAGGAAGAAATAGAAAATCTTAACAGACCCATCACAAGCACAGAAATTGAAACTGTAATCAGAAATCTTCCAGCAAATAAAAGCCCAGGTCCAGATGGCTTCACAGCTGAATTCTACCAAAAATTTAGAGAAGAGCTGACATCTATCATACTCAAACTCTTCCAGAAAATTGCAGAGGAAGGTAAACTTCAAAACTCATTCCACAAGGCCACCATCACCTTAATACCAAAACCTGACAAACATGCCACACAAAAAAAGAAAACTACAGGCCAATATCACTGATGAACATAGATGCAAAAATCCTTAACAAAATTCTAGCAATCAGAATCCAACATCACATTAAAAAGATCATACACCATGACCAAGTGGGTTTTATCCCAGGGATGCAAGGATTCTTCAATATCCACAAATCAATCAATGTAATACACCACATTAACAAATTGAAAAATAAAAGCCATATGATTATCTCAATAGATGCAGAGAAAGCCTTTGATAAAATTCAACATCCATTTATGATAAAAACTCTCCAGAAAGCAGGAATAGAAGGAACATACCGCAACATAATAAAAGCTATATATGACAAACCCACAGCAAACATTATCCTCAATGGTGAAAAATTGAAAGCATTTCCTCTAAAGTCAGGAACAAGGTAAGGGTGCCCACTCTAACCACTACTATTCAATATAGTTTTGGAAGTTTTGGCCACAGCAATCAGAACAGAAAAAGAAATAAAAGGAATCCAAATTGGAAAAGAAGAAGTAAAACTCACTGTTTGCAGATGACATGATCCTCTACATAGAAAACCCTAAATATTCCACCAGAAAATTACTATAACTAATCAACGAATATAGTAAAGTTGCAGGATATAAAATCAACACACAGAAATCCCTTGCATTCCTATACACTAATAATGAGAAAATAGAAAGAGAAATTAAGCAAACAATTCCATTCACCATTGCAACGAAAAGAATAAAATACTTAGGAATATATCTACCTAAAGAAACTAAAGACCTATATATAGAAAACTATAAAACACTGGTTAAAGAAATCAAAGAAGACACTAATAGATGGAGAAATATATCATGTTCATGGATTGGAAGAAACAGTATAGTGAAAATGAGTATACTACCCAAAGCAATCTATAGATTCAATGCAATCCCTATCAAGCTACCAACAGTATTCTTCACAGAGCTAGAACAAATAATTTCACAATTTGTATGGAAATACAAAAAAACTCCAATAGCCAAAGCAATCTTGAGAAAGAAGACTGGAACTGGAGGAATCAACCTGCCTGACTTCAGGCTCTACTACAAAGCCACAGCCATCAAGAGAGTGTGGTACTGGCACAAAGACAGAAATATAGATCAATGGAACAAAATAGAAAGCCCAGAGATAAACCCAAGAATGTAGAGGCAAGAATATACAGTGGAGAAAAGACAATCTCTTTAAAAAGTGGTGCTGGGAAATCTGGTCAACCACTTGTAAAAGAATGAAACTAGAACACTTTCTAACACCATACACAAAAATAAACTCAAAATGGATTAAAGATCTAAACATAAGACCAGAAAATATAAAACTCTTAGAGGAGAACATAGGCAAAACACTCTCCGACATACATCACAGCAGGATCCTCTATGACCCACCTCCCAGAATATAGGAAATAAAAGCAAAAATAAACAAATGGGATCTAATTAAAATCAAAAGCTTCTGCACAACAAAAGAAACTATAAGCAAGGTAAAAAGACAGCCTTCAGAATGGGAGAAAATAATAGCAAATGAAGCAACTGACAAACAACTAATCTCAAAAATATACAAGCAACTCCTGCAGCTCAATTCCAGAAAAATAAACAACCCAATCAAAAAATGGGCCAAAGAACTAAATAGACATTTCTCCAAAGAAGACATACAGGTGGCTAACAAATACATGAAAAGATGCTCGACATCAATCATTATCAGAGAAATGCAAATCAAAACCACAATGTGGTACCATTTCACGCCAGTCAGAATGGCTGCAATCCAAAAGTCTACAAGCAATAAATGCTGGAGAGGGTGTGGAGAAAAGGGAACCCTCTCACACTATTGGTGGGAATGCAAACTAGTACAGCCACTATGGAGAACAGTGTGGAGATTCCTTAGAAAACTGGAAATAGAACTGCCATACGACGCAGCAATCCCACTGCTGGGCATACACACCAAGGAAACCAGAATTGAAAGAGACACGTGTACCCCAATGTTCATCGCAGCACTGTTTATAATAGCCAGAACATGTAAGCAACCTAGATGTCCATCAGCAGATGAATGGATAAGAAAGTTGTGGTACATATACACAATAGAGTATTACTCAGCCATTAAAAAGAATACATTTGAATCAGTTCCAATGAGGTGGATGAAACTGGAGCCTATTATACAGAGTGAAGTCAGCCAGAAAGAAAAACACCAATACAATATACTAACGCATATATATGGAATTTAGAAAGATGGTAATGACAACTCTGTATGCGAGACAGCAAAAAAGACACAGATGTATAGAACAGTCTTTTGGACTCTGTGGGAGAGGGAGGGGCATATGATTTGGGGGAATGGCATTAAAACATGTATAATATCATATAAGAAACAAATCACCAGTCCAGGTTGGATGAGGGATACAGGAAGCTTGGGCCTGGTGCACTGGGATGACCCAGAGGGATGGTATGGGGAGGGAGGTGGGAGGGGGGTGCAGGATGGGGAACACGTGTACACCTGTGGCATGTTGATGTATGGCAAAACCAATACAATATTGTAAAGTAAAAAAATTAATTAATTAAAAATAATAAAAAATAAACAATCATATTAATAGCAAAAAAATAAAAATAAATAAAATATACTGTAATTTCCAAATCAATGACTAATTTTACATGCATTCTGATTTTCTAAGTTCAATAATGAGTGTCATATTATTTCTTTAAAACTCAGAAAAATTTTTTCAACAATTAATTTTCCATTGAACATCTACTTGTAGAATGTGAGATGAGTTTTATTTTATTTATTTATTTTTTGATGGTGATTTTTAAAGTAAGGAATCAAGGATTCAGAACCAAGGATTTTAAGTAAGTCACTGAAATAAATATTACTTGGCTCTAGATTGAATATTCTTAAAACATATAATATTTATTCTATTATTCAAATAAAACAAAAAATCATGTTTACAATATCCCATAGTAAAAGATAATCAAATATGACCCGTTCAAATTTTTCAGGTAGTGATTCTTCATCCTTATGGATAAAGAGTAATATGTAGTAATTCAAATGTGGTATTCCTTATATCCTTACTTTCTATATGTTTGGCAGCTCAAATGAAGAATCACAAACATGTAGGAGAGACACTACTTCAATTTTGCTTTGCATTCTTCCAAGGAAGTACCGTATTCATAAGAGGATTACAAAGCAGGGATATTTTTCTGGCTTGCAAAGATTAAAAAGATGAAAAATTCATTTGTAAAAATGTAAAGTTTTGAGATTACCATATACTCTTAATCATATTTTGGAGTTCCAATATGATCTATGATAAATAACAATTTCATTTGATCTTAGTAGTTACAAAGTGGCAAGACACCATAATGTTGCTCCATATCACCAGCTCTGCAGAAAACAACTGGATGTAGTATACAAATCTATGCAAAACCTCATGTATAGGCAATGGTAGCCACAAGTGTACATTTTGGACTTAACGACATGAAGAGTACATGAAACTACATGAAAAGTAGGTAATCATATGGATGTAATGATCATAGAGAGCAGCAGGAATGAAATCTTGAGTTATCAGGAATGTAATCATATTATACTCTTCAAATAAGTTGGACAAGAAAATGACTTTTTTAAACAAAATATTAACCAGAATGTGTGAGATTGGCAGATTGGCAAAGTGGCAGTACGAGGGTGTGAATCTTAAAGTTAGGTCTAAGTTTTCAACAAGAAAGAGAATACAGGGAAATAGTAATAAGATGAAGAAGACAAGTTGCAAAGCTGAACAACTGGTCAGTTTCAGGAGGCTAAAATCCTTCTTCTTGTCTGATTTATTCTGAACATTTCCAGTTGAATTCTCCTGTTTAAGGAAACAAAAACAGATTTATTACACATGAATAAATTATATACATTTATGATACCATCAGTATGTTGACATGGTGTTTAATTCTCTTCACATTATAAGACTTGCAATTTCCACTTTGTAAAAGTTGTCTATACGTCTATCTATCCATCTATCTATCTTCTATCTATCACATACCTATGTTTTAGGGAATGCTGACTATGTACCAGGCTAAGTAGTAGAGAAATAACTGCTTTCAAATGTTATATCTGGCCTTAAGATGTTTATTTAAAAGGATTTCTTGGTGGCTTAAATGGTAAGGAGTCTGCCTGCAATGTGGGAGACCCAGGTTTGGTCCCTGGGTTAGGAAGATCCCCTGGAGAAGGAAATGGCCACCCACTCCAGTACTCTTGCCTGAAAAATTCCATGGACAGAGGAATCTGGCAGGCTACAGTCCATGGGGTTGCAAAGAGTCAGACACAACTGAGTGATTTCACTTTTCAATTTTTTTTAAGGTGTTTATAGTATCATGGGAAACATTGGTTTAAATTAAATAACCAAATCTATAAGGGTATTATATCTAAACAGTACTAAATGTAATAATGGAAAAATAACACTATGAGGAGTAAGAGTCTCAAACAACTGAGTAATTTTCTATTTAATAATAAAATGAGTTAATTTTATTGAGTGAAAAATATGTAACAGGTACTGTGCTAAATATTTTAGGTAATAATCCATTTCCTCTACACAGCTTCCCTATGAGAAAGCACCATATATTAATCTCACAGATGAGAAAACTGGGGCAGGGAGAGGTTGAGTAATCTGCTCAGTGAATCTGATTCCAGAATTCATGCTTTTAACTCTTAATTTAGTTGACAAATGATGGAGTCAGGATCTGATTATAAATCTTACTTTATTAAACATGTTGAATTTATTATAGATAATAACATAGGACGTCTTCTCATGGTGGATTATATCATTCAGTGTCCAGGAACAGTTAAATACCTGGTCAATAGCATTATTGGAAGACAGAAAATTATAGCTTTATTCATTGTGTGGTTTTTGTCATCAACAAACTATAGTGACAAAAAGGAAGGTATAGTAAAAAAAAAAAAAAAGCAATAAACTTGGAAGTCAAACATATTTGAAATAGTCTTCAAAGATACCCACTCCAATATTCATACAAACATGGGGTTCCCTCATAGTTCAGTTGGTAAAGAATCTGCCTGCAATGCAAGATATCCTGGTTCAATTCCTGGGTCAGGAAGATTCGCTGGAGAAGGGCTAGGCTACCCACTCCAGTATTCTTGGGCTTCCCTTGTGGCTCAGCTGGTAAAGAATCCACCTGCAATGTGGGAGACCTGGGTTTTATCCCTGCATTGGGAAGATCCCCTGGAGAAAGGAAAGGCTACCCACTCCAGTATTCTGGCCTGGAGAATTCCATGGATACAGTCCATGGGGTCACAAAGTCTGACACAACTGAGCCACTTTCACTTTTCACTTTCTAAGTTATGTGATTTTATGTTAGTAATCTGTAGTCTCTGTATGCTCATCTCTAAAATGGGAACTATAATACTGAAATAATAGTATTGGTGATAACATTAAGTGAAACAACAGGTATTAAGTTGGCCAGAAACATTCGTTCAGGTTTTCTGCTAGATTTGATGGAAGAAGTCAAATGAACATTTCGGGCAACCCAATATTAAAACAGTGCCTGATCTTTGAAAATTATTATTTCTTTTTCTCTCCTCCATACGTATATGTGTGAGTGTGAAAGTCTAAACATTCTTCAAATATCCACTACTCCAAAGAAAACATGTATGAATAAAAATATTAGACTTATAGCATTATTGTTTCCTGAAATACTCAACTATTTGTATAAATACACTAGGACTGATTTTCACTTAAAAAAAAAAAAAAAACACAAACAAAACTAGAGTTAGAGCTGATGATCTTTCAGATAGGTGGAAGGGAAAATGAAGCTATGTTACAACAGTTATTGCTCCTTAGGAAAGTGCATCAGATATGCAAATAATACCACTATAATGGCAGAAAGTGAAGAGGAACTAAAGAGCCTCTTGATGAGGGTGAAAGAGGAGAATGAAAAAGCTGGTTTGAAACTCAACATTCAAAGAACTAAGATCATGGTATCCAGTCCCATCACTTTGTGGCAAATAGAAATTGAAAAGAAGTGACAGACTTCATATTTTTGGGATCCAAAACCACTGTGGATGGTGACTGCATCCTTGAAATTAAATGACATTTGCTCCTTGGAAGGAAAGCTGTGACCAACCTAGATAGCATATTAAAAAGCAAAGACATCACTTTGCTGATGAAGGTCCATCTAGTCAAAGCTATGGCTTTTCCAGTTGTCATGTATGGGTGGGAGAGCTGGATCATAGAGAAGGCTGCACGTCGAAGAATTAATGCTTTTGAACTGTGACACTGGAGGAGATTCTTGAGAGTTCCTTGGACTGCAAGGAGATCCAACCAGTCAATCCTAAAGGAAATCAGTCCTGAATATTCATTGGAAGGACTGATGCTGAAGCTGAAGCTCCAAAAATTTGGCCACCTGATGCAAAGAGCAGACTCATAGGAAAAGACCCTGATGCTGGGGAAGATTGAAGGCAGAAGGAGAAGAGAGTGGCAGAGGATGAGATGATTAGATAGCACAACCGACTCAATGGACATGAGACAGTGGAGAAGAGGGAAGCCTGGTATGCTGTAGTCCATGGGGTCACAAAGAGTTGGATACAACTTAGTGACTGAACAGCAAACAACAACAGGGAAAGTTCATTAAATATTCTCTATTTTCTCATGGAAGCATCAATCATCACATTGCTCAATTTGTTCAGTAACTAGGATCTGTCAGATTTAAAAGGAGAAGGACAGTGATTTAAGGGACAATTCAAACATTTTTCAAGAGAGACTTTATCATTAATAAAGTGATTGCCTTATTTTTAGGTAAAAATCCAAGGTCCTCTGTTCATGGGGTTCTCCAGGCAAAAATACTGGAGTGGGTTGCCATCTCCAGGGGATATTCCAAACCCAAGGATTGAACCCGGGTCTCCTGCATTACAGGCAGATTCTTTACCATCTGAGTTACCAGGGAAACCCAGGATGGACATGAGTCTGAGTGAACTCCGGGAGTTGGTGATGGACAGGGATGCCTGGCGTGCTGCAATTCATGGGGTCACAAAGAGTCGGACATGACTGAGTGACTGGACTGAAATGAACTGAACTGAAGTACTTCACTACTTCAAAAAGCATTTCATGAGCACATACTTATTCTATGGCCAACACGGTGTTCAATAGAAACTAAAAAAAAGAAAAAGGTTATTTGAGGCCAGTTAGTCAATTCATGAAAGCAGTGGGTGAAATCCTCTTATATCTCAAATGTATGTGCAATAGCGCATAACTATGATCACCATATTGCTAATGTCAGTTACAAACATCAGTGACAGCGTGGGTCACCTGAATTTCTGAACAGTACTGTTGGCTTAAAAATAATGCTTCCTCAGAGTCACTTGGTCCTTCCAGAAACTTTCTTATATTTGTAAAAAGGGAGGCACTTTGTTCACTTTCAAAATGGGCATTTTTTAATGCTGCAATCAGTACTGAACCTTTATTTAGTGTCAAGTCCATCTAGATTGTAAAGATAGAGACATGGACCCTGGGATCACAACATTTGAAAAATAATTAAAGGGCTAGTTTTACATAACTGAATATGTTTGTATTCTTAAAAACAACAGATCTCTAGATATTTAAGTAGAATTCAACAAACTATAAATTGAATGTTACAAGTTAAAAGAATAGCTATTTGTATGTATGTTTTAACAAAATTTATAAGCAATCTGACTTTCAAAATAAAGTTATTTCGATAACAATATCTAATAATGGAAAGATAGAAATAATTGTATGGGATAGCATAGAATTAATGACTATAAAAATATTGAGCAAAAATAAGTTCTAAGGTGAAAAGGATGCTTTGAAATAAAATGAGAAAAAAAAGGTGTCAGTTGGGATAATAATATCTGTGTCATCCTTTTCCTTTGAAAGTAACATCCAACACTGATTTTGTTCAGACACTGCCTGGTCTGGCATAATATTGAATGGGACTTACTGGTATATTTTGGCAGGTGCATAAAAGATGAACAAGTTTTTGTTTTGTGCAATTATAAGACTCATTTCAATTTACTCAGAATAAATGGATTCCCTCCTCTATAGCATCAGCCCTTTCCTTTTCTTTATTATAGCACTTAACACATTTTTTTGACTTGTATATTTACAGTTTCATGAAACTGTGCAACACTAGTGCTCCTTGCAGGTTCCTCGGTATATGAAGCAGTTCTTGGCTCATTGTAGATACCTGCTAAACATTCATCAACTTGGATATATAAGAATTAATTGTGACAAAGGACAATTGTGGGTAAAATTTGAACTATGGTATTGACAAAAAATATCTGCCACATTCTGAAAAAATAGATTACTAGAGAGGAGAGAAAGCATGAAAACCCTAAGAGGTCAGAATGACGTTGATAAACTCTAGAGATGATATAATTCCTCCGGAGGCAAACCCTAAATGTTTGTTTGAACCATTCTTTGTTTTAGGAATTAATATATAAAAATAAATTGTTTGGAAATTTTTGTTTTCTGTTATGGCCTAAGGAGAAAATGTCTTATTGAAAATGACTGTCACAGGTGGAGAAAAATAAATGGATGTCATTCATGGACATGAGGGTGCCATCACACATTGTCTCCCCAAGGTGACAGCAAATCTTATCAGCAGTTGTGATCATATTCTTCTAAACCATGAGATCAAAGCCCCTGCATGGTAAATGCTACAAAATTATAAAATACTATAACTTAGCTTACCATAGTGAACATGTATTAACAATTTTGTATATATATGTACATATATGGCCATATCTTATATTGATTTGTGGATATAGAGAAATATCCTAGAAATATAAAAAAATGTTAGTAATGGTAAATTTGAGAAGTGAGATTGGAAGATCAGAGTGGGACAAAGAAAAGGAAATATTTTACTTTATATTCTTTTAGAGATTAAATGTTTTACTATGAGAATGTATAACTTTTTAATGTAAAATTAATGTATATATACAGATATAAACATAAAAATAAAATACCTACATATATAATGCCCAACCTTTTACACATAATACACTCCCATATCACTTGTAAAACTATAAACTGAGTCTTTAGCTTTTCTGTCATTAGCTTATAGCTTTTAGTCATGGATTTAAAATTGACATTTCTGTAATGCAGTTAAACTTGGCCTGGTTCTCATAAATATAACTTATTTAATATATAAAGAAAAAGACACTGCAATTTTATTTCAAAAGTACCTTTCTTCTAATCAATTTCCAAAAAGCTTGTTTCACATCCTTGTTCCTCAAACTATAAATGAAGGGGTTCAACATAGGGCTTACAAAAGTGTAGAAAACAGCAATGATTTTGGACTGCTCCACTGACTGGTCTGTGGGAGGTCTAAGGTACATACAGAACAGGGTCCCATAAAACACAGTCACTGCCACCAGATGGGACACACAGGTGGAAAAAGCTTTGTGCCTGCCTTCAGCAGAGCGCATCCTCAGGACGGCAGTGAGAATGAAGATGTAGGAGATAAGGATTATGAGAAGAGAACTGGAAAGGTTAAATCCTGCCACCACAAACATGGATGTCTCCTTAATGTAAGTGTCAGAGCAGGAGAGTCGAATGAGGGGTGGGTCAGCGCAATAGAAGTGATTAATGACATTGGAGCCACAGAAGGTCAAGCGGTATGTCCACATGGTTTCCATCAGGCCACTAAGGAGCCCGTAGATATATGGACCAGCAATCAGGCGAATGCAGACCCACTTGGACATCTTGCTGCTATAAATCAAAGGATTACAGATGGCCATATACCTATCATAAGCCATTACAGCTAACATGTAATATTCAGTAATCACCATGGCAATGAAAAAATAGCACTGGATTAAACAAGCAGTGTAGGAAATGGTTTTTTTCTCTGATAAGAAGTTCACCAACATCTTGGGAGTCACATTAGTGGAATACCACAAATCCAAGCAGGACAAACTGGCAAGAAAAAAGTACATAGGGGTGTGGAGGCATGAATCTATCCTGATCAATAACAACATCCCAAGGTTCCCTCCCACAGTGATCAGATAGATCCCCAGGAACAGCACAAAGAGGATGGGCTGAAGATCTGGGCGATCTGTTAATCCCAACAGAACAAATTCAGTCACCAAGGTGGAATTTCCTCTGCCCATTTTCTTAGGTGCCAGCATTGTTCACTTCAGTCAGTCAATCAGTTCAGTTGCTCAGTTGTGTCTGACTCTTTGCGAGTTCACTTAGGTAAATTAAAATTATTCACTTAGATAAATAAAGTAGCCCATTAAAGTAGAAATAAAAAAAAAAAAGAGTAAATTGGTTGAAAGCAAGGGCCTGAATTGTTTTCCTGCAAATAAAGTACGTGAACTTTAAAAAAAAAAAAAAGAAGTGAATGAGAAGTCCATCATACATTTCTTCTCTCTCTTTCTTGTATTCCCTTTCTCTCTTTTCTTTGACCCTGTTACCCTCACACATAACTATTACCAGACATAGTCTAAGACTGAAGGAGGTAAGACTTTTAATAAGGTCATAATCCCTAATAGCTAGGTATACAATGTGCAGATGATTCCCAAGCAGAATGGCTCTTGTGTCTCCACCTTATTTTGAAATGAGGGAAAGTGAAAGTGAAGTCACTCAGTCATGTCCGACTCTTTGTGACCCCATGGACTGTAACTATCAGGCTCCTCTGTCCATGGGATTTTCCAGGCGAGAGTACTCGAGTGGGTTGCCATTTCCTTCTCCAGGGGATCTTCCCAACCCAGGGGTTGAACCTGGGTCTCCTGCATTGCAAGCAGATGCTTTACCATCTGAGCCACCAGGGCAGTCTCATTGGAATGAGGGAAATATAACCCAAAGTTTAGCTTAAAATGGCTTCAACCACCAACTGTTACTTACAGATTGCTACAAAACTGTAGATTCATCATTGGTCCCAGGGACGATTCTGGACAAAATGGTGAACATGTTTGGAAACACTTTTGCAGTCTTTAATAGTATGTGCATATTTATTTGTTTATTAGTCATGTCACATGCAGGATCTTAGTCACCTGACCAGGGATCAGGGACCTGGCCTGTGCCCCCTGCAGTGGAAGTAGAGTCTTAACCACTGGACCACCATGGAAGCTTCCCAGTATGTGCATACTTAGAAATTCAAACTTAGAGAATTGTATTTCCTACTTACTGTATTGCTGTTGTTGTTTAGTTGCTAAGTGATGCTCAACTCTTTTGTGACCCAATGGGCTACAGCCTACCAGGCTTCTCTGTCCATGGGATTTCCCAGGCAAGAATACTGGAGTGGGTTGCCATTTCCTTCTTAAGGGGATCTTCCTGACCCAGGGATTGAACCCGCATCTCCTGCATTGGCAGGTGGATTCTTTACCACTGAGTATTAGAGTCTCACATTATAGGAATTTGAAGAAAAATTACTGAGGCCTATTTTACTGATCACTCATCTCCAACTCTTTGCTAACTCATGGACTATAGTCTACCAGCCTCCTCTGTTCATGGAATTCTCCAGGCAATCATACTATTGTGAGTAGACATTCTCCTCTACAAGGGATCTTCCCATCCCAGGCATCAAACCTGAGTCTTCAACATTGCAGCCAGATTCTTTACAGTCTCAGCCACCGGGGAAGTCCCACTTTACTACTATGTCCCAACAATACAGAATGATGTAGCATTCTTTGTGAATAGACCAAAGGCAAAGACTCCAGATTCAGAAATAACAAATACCTGGATGAACTAGAGGAAGAATTTTTCATTCAGAAGAGTTTATGTGAATAAAGCAAGAGAGACTTGGATAGGGAAAAAGAGAAGTGGCAAAAACTTAGATCATAGTTTTGTTTGCTTATCCATTTATGTATTCATGTTTCATTTATCCAAGATAGCACTTAAGGAGTTCATAGCATATAACAAAATTTGGTAACATTGTGCTGCTAGGGGAACAAAAATTTGACTCTAACCTTCCTAGCATCATATAGTTCAATTAATTCAATTTAGGTCAATTTATATAATAAATAGTTCAATTATCTTCTTTAGAGATTGCAATGTCCAGAAGTTATATATATATATAAACCTAATCAACAGAGGAGGAATCATTCTTAATGCAGAACTGCAGTTCAATTCAGTTCACTTCAGTTGCTCAGTCATGTCCGACTCTTTAAGACTCCATTAATCGCAGCACTCCAGGTCTCCTTGTCCATCACCAACACCCCGAGTTCACTCAAATTCATGTCCATCTAGTTGGTGATGACATCCAGACATCTAATCCTCTGTCATCCCCTTCTTCTCCTGCCCCCAATCCCTCCCAGCACCAGAGTCTTTTCCAAAAGTTAACTCTTCACATCAGGAGGCCAAAGTATTGGAGTTTCAGCTTTAGCATCAGTCCTTCTAAAGAACACCCAGGACTGATCTCCTTTAGGATGGACTGGTTGGATCTCCTTGCAGTCCAGGGGACTCTCAAGAGTCTTCTGCAAAACACAGTTCAAAAGCATCAATTCTTCAGCGCTCAGCTTTCTTCACAGTCCAACTCTCACATCCATACATGACCACAGGAAAAACCATAGCCTTGACTAGACACACCTTTGTTGGCAAAGTAATGTCTCTGCTTCTCAATATGTTATCTAGGTTTGTCATAACTTTCCTTCCAAGGAGCAAGTGTCTTTTAATTTCATGGCTGCAGTCACCATCTGCAGTGATTTTGGAGCTCAAACAAATAAAGTCTACCACTGTTTCCACTGTTTCCCCATCTATTTCCCATGAAGTGACAGGACCAGATGCCATGATCTTAGTTTTCTGAATGTTGAGCTTTAAGCCAACTTTTTAACTCCCCTCTTTCACTTTCATCAAGAGGCTTTTTAGTTCCTCTTCACTTTCTGCCATAAGGGTGGTGTCATCTGCATATCTGAGATTATTGATATTTCTCCCATCAATCTTGATTCCGGCTTGTGCTTCTTCCAGCCCAGCATTTCTCATGATGTACTCTGCATATAAGTTAAATAAGCAGGGTGACAATATACAGCCTTGACATACTCCTTTCCATATTTGAAACCAGTCTGTTGTTCCATGTCCAGTTCTAACTGTTGCTTCCTGACCTGCATATAGGCTTCTCAAGAGGCAGGTCAGGTGGTCTGGTATTCCCATGTCTTTCAGAATTTTCCACAGTTTATTGTGATCCACACAGTCAAAGGCTTTGACATAGTCAATAAAGCAGAAATAGATGTTTTCTGGAACTCTCTTGCTTTTTCGATGATCCAGCAGATGGTGGCAATTTGATCTCTGGTTCCTCTGCCTTTCTAAAACTAGCTTGAGCATCTGGAAGTTCACAGTTCATGTACTGCTAAAGCCTGGCTTGCAGATTTTCAGAATTACTTTACTAGCGTGTGAGATGAGTGCAATTGTGTGGTAGTCTGAGCATTCTTTGGCATTGCCTTTCTTTGGGATTGGAATGAAAACTGACCTTTTCCAGTGCTTTGGCCACTGCTGAGTTTTCCAAATTTGCTGGCATAATGAGTGCAGCACTTTCACAGCATCATCTTTCAGGATTTGAAATAGCTCAACAGGAATTCCATCACCTCCACTAGCTTTGTTCGTAGTGATGTTTCCTAAGGCCCACTTGACTTCACAATCCAGGATGTCTGGCTCTAGGTGTGTGATCACACCATCGTGATTATCTGGGTCGTGAAGATCTTTTTTGTATAGTTCTTCTGTGTATTCTTGCCACCTCTTCTTAATATCTTCTGCTTCTGTTAGGTCCATACCATTTCTGTCCTTTATCTAGCCCATCTTTGCATGAGATGTTCCCTTGGTATCTCTAATTTTCTTGAAGAGATCTCTAGTATTTCCCATTCTGTTGTTTTCCTCTATTTCTTTGCATTGATCACTGAGGAAGGTTTTCTCATCTCTCCTTACTATTCTTTGGAACTCTGCAATTCAAATGCTTATATCTTTTCTTTTCTCCTTTGCTTTTCACTTCTTTTCTTTTCACGGCTATTTGTAAGGCCTCCCCAGACAGCCATTTTGCTTGTTTGCATTTCTTTTCCATGGGGATGGTCTTGATCCCTGTCTCCTGTACAATGTCATGAACCTCCATTCATAGTTCATCAGGCACTCTGTCAGATCTAGTCTCTTAAATCTATTTCTCACTTCCACTTTATAATCATAAGGGATTTGATTTAGGTCATACCTGAATGGTCTAGTGGTTTTCCCTACTTTCTTCAATTTTAGTCTGAATTTGGCAATAAGGAGTTCATGTTCTGAGCCACAGTCAGCTCCTGGTCTTGATTTTGCTGACTGTATAGAGCTTCTCCATCTTTGGATGCAAAGAATATAAGCAATCTGATTTTAGTGTGGACCATCTGATGATGTCCATGTGTAGAATCTTCTCTTGTGCTGTTGGAAGAGGGTGTTTGCTATGACCAGTGCGTTCTCTTGGCCAAACTCTGTTAGCCTTTGCCCTGCTTCATTCTGTATTCCCAGGCCAAATTTGCCTGTTACCCCAGGTGTTTCTTGACTTCCTGCTTTTGCATTCCAGTCCCCTATAAGGAAAAAGACATCTTTTTGGGGTGTTAGTTCTGAAAGGTCTTGTAGGTCTTCATAGAACCATTCAACTTCAGCTTCTTCAGCATTACTAGTTGGGGCATAGAGTTGGATTACTGTGATATTGAATGATTTGCCTTGGAAATGAACAGAGATCATTCTGCCTTTTTGAGATTGCATCCAAATACTGCATTTCAGACTCTTTTGTTGACCATGATGGCTACTCCATTTCTTCTAAGGGATTCCTGTCCACAGTAGTAGATATAATGGTCATCTGAGTTAAATTCCCCCATTCCAGTCCATTTTAGTTTGCTGATTCCTAGAATGTCGACGTTCACTCTTGCCATCTCCTGTTTGACCACTTCGAATTTGCCTTGATTCATGGACCTAACATTCCAGGTTCCTATGCAATATTGCTCTTTACAGCATCAGACCTTGCTTCTATCACCAGTCACATCCACAACTGGGTATTGTTTTTGCTTTGGCTCCATCCCTTCATTCTTTCTGGAGTTATTTTTCCACTGATCTCCAGTGGCATATTGGGCACCTACTGACCTGGGGAGCTCCTCTTTCAGTATCCTTTCATTTCGTCTTTTCATACTGTTCATGGGGTTCTCAAGGCAAGAATACTGAAGTGGTTTGCCATTCCTTTTTCCAGTGGACCACATTCTGTCAGACCTCTCCACCATGACCTACCTGTCTTGGGTGGCCCCACATGGCATAGCTTAGTTTCATTGAGTTAGATAAGGCTGTGGTCCTTGTGATTAGATTGACTAGTTGTCTGTGATTTGGTTTCATGGTGTCTGACCTCTGATGTCCTCTTGCAACACCTACCATCTTACTTGGGTTTCTCTTACCTTGGACATGGGATATCTCTTCATGGCTGCTTCAGCAAAGTGCAGCCACTGCTCCTTACCTTGGACAAGGGGTATCCTCTCATGGCCGCCCCTCCTGACCTTGAACCTGGAGTAGCTCCTTTCGGCCCTCCTGCGCCCGTGCAGCCACCACTCCTGGGACCTGTGGTTACTCCTCTCAGCCGCCGCCCCTGACCTCGGGCGTGGGGTAGCTCCTCTCAGCTGCCAGCCGCTGCCCCTGACCTTGGGCGAGGGGTAGTTCCTCTTGGCCATGCTTCTGCACTATCACAGCCGGTGCGCTTCTGATACTAACTCAGCAGCCACTCACGATAGTCTAATTTTAACTGGTCGTTCCAAGTTGTGTGTTCTAAGATCTTGTGTGTGTGTGTGTGTGTGTGTGTGTGTGAATAACTCAGTTGTGTCACTCTTTGCAACCCTAAGGACTGTTACCCCCCATCCTCCTCTGCCATGGAGTTCTCCAGGCAAGAATACTGGAGTGGGTTGCCATTCCCTTCTCCAGGGGATATTTCTGACTCAGAGATTGAACCTGAGTCTCCCACATTGCAGACAGATTATTTATCATATGAGCCGTCCAAGATCTTAAGTGAAGTGAAGTGAAGTGAAGTGAAGTCGCTCAGTCGTGTCCGACTCTTTGTGACCCCATGGACTATAGCCAAACATGCGCCTCCATCCATGGGATTTTCCAGGCAAGAGTAATGGAGTGGGTTGTCATTTCCTTCACCAGAGGATCTTCCCGGCCCAGGGATTGAACCCAGGTCTCCCACATTGTAGGCAGATGCTTTACCGTCTGAGCCACCAGGGAAGTCTTAAGAGCTAAGACCTTAAGAGCTTCCAAATTTAAAGAGATATCAGAATTTATTGGTTTCTTTTTTTATGTAAAACTTACAAAATATAGCATTGGCAAATAATCTGAATTTTAATAACGATAACCCTGTATGCGAGACAGCAAAAGAGACACTGATGTATAGAACAGTCTTTTGGACTCTGTGGGAGAGGGAGAGGGTGGGATGATTTGGGAGAATGGCATTGAAACATGTATAATATCATATATGAAATGAATCACCAGTCCAAGTTCGATGCATGATACTGGTTGCTTGGGGCTGGTGCACTGGGATGACCCAGAGGGATGATACGGGGAGGGAGGAGGATGGGGGGTTTGGGATGGGGAACACGTGTATACCTGTGGCGGATTCATGTTGATGTATGGCAAAACCAATACAATATTGTAAAGTAATTAACCTCCATTTAAAATAAATAAATTTATATTAAAAAAATAAACCTATTCTCAACCAGAGCATAACAAATCTGTGTGCTTGATATATTGAAATTCAGATAACAATATATTGACTATATTTACAGTATCTAAGTTGTTCCTAGCAGTTGAATGAAGTACCCTCAGAAGTTAGCTACTTTAATTTTGTGATACTTCCAAGATAGCATAAGAGTTAGTCATTATAATAAGGTAATCTTTGTACATAAACAGCAGTCAACCCTACATGTATGTGAGTCATTTTCCCGGGGAAATAAAAGTAAATGGTAACACTGCTTGCCTCAAAAGATCTGTTTGGTGTCTTCATGGTAAAGGAGATAAATGAAGAGAACATTAACATCAGACGTGATTAGTTCAATAATAAAGATTTGAATGGAGTAATTAACTGTGTTCTAGAATCAGTATATGGATTGAAGAATAATAGCATTTAACAAGAGTTTGAAGGAAAACTAAATTTTATACAAGGACAAGGGTAAAGAGTACTTTCAGATAGAGTGAACATGAAGAGACAAAAGGCTTTCAAGAGAAATCAAATAAACCCATAGGTATATTTTCAAGGATTAATTTTCTACAAGGATGAATTTTTCACAGTACAGAAGAAAACATTTTAAAGGGAAAACAGTTAAATAAACTGAAGTCCCCATCACAAGCTAAGAAGTGTAGATATCCTTGAAAGCTATAAGGTAGCATATCTTTGAATTTTTCTGGAAAGTATGTATTACACCCAAATTATGGAGATGGATTAGATCCAATATTTTCTGTTAACTTGTCAAATAAATAATTTGCTGGGCTTAAATCTATACCTTTGGTCTTTGGGAGGAAAATACAATAATTAGAGAATCAGAATTTATGTAAATAGCAGGAGTATTCTTACCAGAGCACTTGGGTTTCTCTGGCTTATTGGTACAGAATTCGCTTGCAATGTAGGTAGACCCGGGTTCAGTCCCTGGATGGGGAAGATCTCCTGGAGTATGAAATGGCAGCCCACTCCAGTATTCTTGCCTGGAAATCCCATGGAGGACGCAATCACTGGGGCACAAAGAGTCAGGCACAGCTGAGCAACTAATTCTTTCACTCACCAGAATGATGAGTCCATTTGGAAAATATTTGTTTAGAATATACAAAGCTTCTGTTTCATGGCATAAAGATACTTATCTAATCTTTAAATCTCTACACTTATGCCCTAAATAACAGCACCTGTTTAGTCACTGTATTACCTTTAACAACTAATAAAGACAAAAATACAACAAAGTTGCCTATAGACAAAGCTATGTTTTTTCCAGTAATCATGCATGGATGTGAGACTTCAACCACAAAGAAAGCTGAGCACTGAAGAACTGACATTTTTGAACTACTGTGCTGGAAACTCTTGAGAGTCCCTTGGACAGCAAGGAGATCAAACCAGTCCATCCTAAAGGAAATCAATCCTGAATATCTATTGGAAGGACTGATGCTGAAGCTGAAGCTCCACTACTTTGGCCACCTGATGCAAAGAGCTGACTCAATGGAAAAGACCCATATGCTGGGAAAAATTGAAGGCAAGAGGAGAAGGGAGCAACAGAGGATGAGATGGCTAAATGGCATCACTGATTCAATAGACATGAGTTTGAGCAAACTTGGAGCTAATGATGGACAGAGAAGACTGGCATGCTACACTTCATGGGGTTGCAAAGAGTTGTACATGACTTAGCAACTAAACAAAAAAAGACAAAAATAGATATAACCAAAAATAAAAGAGAGAATTTAATCTGACTACTTCTTATTCTTTCCTTTAAATAGATTCAATGAGCACACTCCACAATTTGGGGGGGGGGAAGACTATATTTTGAACTAGTACTTCCTCCCATGCACATGGTTGCTTCAATTTTACAAAGCAATTATGCTTTTTTATTTTATTTTACCTTTAAAAAAATCCTGCAACTGATATAAAGAAGATGTATTAATAATGAGGATAATGGGGCAGAGATAAACATTGTTTGCTATAACCTGAATTTTTTATATTATTATTTTCAAAACTATTCAGCAGGGCTTCCCTGGTGGCTCAGTGGTAAGGAATCTACCTGTCAACGCAGTGGAGATGGGTTTGATCCATGGTAGGATGATCCCACATGCTGAGGGACAGCTAAGCCTGTGCACTACAACTACTGTGAAAGCAAATATTTTAAGGACTTTCAAATATTTATAATTTTCACACATTTTAAATTGTGTTGAAATTAGTAATATTAAGCTCTTTTTAAATCATATCTGCCTGAGTTTCTCCACTTCTCTTTTTTCACCTCTATTTTGCCATCCATGACACTATTATCAAGAGTGCTCAGCAACCCACCAGGCTCCCCCGTCCCTGGGATTCTCCAGGCAAGAACACTGGAGTGGGTTGCCATATCCTTCTCCAATGCATGAAAGTAAAAAGTGAAAGTGAAGTCGCTCAGTCGTGTCCGACTCTTCGCGACCCCCTGGACTACAGCCTACCAGGCTCCTCCGTCCATGGGATTTTCCAGGCAAGAGTACTGGAGTGGGATGCCATCGCCTTCTCCACAAGAGAGCTCTAATTACGTTTTTGGTCTAACTCACACTTTAACGGCCTGTGGTAACTGGAAAACATAATTCTCAACATCTTAGTTAAAAATTCTTTGAAAACCTAAATGTGCATCTTGCAAATATAAATGGTATTAAAGATTTTTTGATAAATTCAGGCATTGCTTTAGAGTTAAAGCCTTTTTTTTCCCCACTGAAAATTTAAAGCGTTTTTTTTTTCCCACTGAAAATATCTGAACTTTTAATAGAAATTCAATTGAAGATTCGTTCTGTTTCCATAAGCAAATGGTTATAGAGCTTGAGATATGTCAAAGACTCATGTCCAATGGCTATGAGAATGACTTTTGATAGCCTTCCATTTAATTTTTACTGCACCCGGTATTTCCTATGGTTAGAAATATTGTTTATTTGATACTTATCAAAGTAGTAACTAAATTTATCCTCCACAACTCTCATTTTTAACTCCTTTTCTGATATGGAATACTAAGTAATTTGTATTAAATTATTGTATCAGCTATACTTCAATATAAAATAAAAAGTTTAAAGTTTGGGGAAAAATTATTGGAGTCATTGCTGAACTCGTTTTAAAATAACCATGAATATTTTGCTCTCTGTTGGAGAAATATCACACACAAACATTAAGTAAGCTTCGGTAAGGCAAGGAACTAGACACCCTTCTAAAAATGGTTTTCTCATGGGACATTGATATACTTTTTTTTTTTTTTTTAATGTCCAGTTTGAAATTCTGGGTCATTAGTAGTCAAGGTAGATAGTTATCATTTTTTGAAAGTCTAGGTTACTTTTCTTTTCTCAAGAAATATAACTGAAATAAACTCCACATTAGGTTTCACTGGCTCAATAATGTCAAACTGCTTTCCTCTGGATTGGAACAAACCAGAATAAGCTAGGTAACAGAGAAAATATAGATTTGTTTATCCTAATGAACTTGATTCACAAAGATATTGATATTCATATATGTTTATACTTTGCTATGCACAGGTGTGAGAAAAAAAGCTTTACTTGCAATTTAGTAGGAATTATTGATCCAAAAACCAGAGGTGCTATTTATGGTAAATTGATAAACATAGTAAATATTTGGTAGAATCTTGGAGTTCCAAGAATTTCCTCTTCTCCCTCTCCAAGAAAAACAAGTCACAACAAGAAAAACATCAATCACTGAAAGTACAAAACTCACCTCTTCAAGTGACACTATTACCTGGAATACTACTCATTGAAATGCTTATAGGAGAAAAGTTTGCCCTCTTCTGGGTCCATTGAAAATAGTGTAGCAGACTAATTTTGAACTGTTGTCACATTTGCTAAAAAATTTAAGTACCCAAATCTACAATTTTGTGGCCATTTAAGATGAAATGAGTAGGAGACTAGGGTATACTGAAGCCCAGAAAAGGACAACAGAAAGTGGAAGTGAGTTATTGAAATTCAGTTTCAGTCTAGAAACTATCTCAACTTGTCATAAAGACAGAGATAAGTCTCTAAGAATAGCTTAGCAAGTAATGCTATTTTAAGATAGTAAATGAAGAAGACAGATGAGTCATGTAGTTGATGGACTCATGCATCTCAAGTGAATATAAACTTCCCAAGGGGAGCAGCCCTTGTCTGCTGTGCCACAATAAACCCAGCTCTTCTCCCTCCTATGTCTTTCCAGTCCAATATCTCACAATGTAAGGACAAAGTGAATTATCTGATTACAGTACACACAGTGGTTTCATACTACCCAATGCTATATCAGTAAATCTCTCTTGAGTCTTCATTTATAAAATAATCTTTTTATCTTGCTATAGATGACTTTCTCCCAGGGACTTCAGAGTCCTCACCTATTCAATATCAGACTTTATCTATGTATTTTTAAAATCAGTTTTATTTTTTTGCTACAATGAGTATAATTCCTGTTGAATCTGTCTCTCTCTTAAATTATTTCATACAGTTTTTTTTTTTTGAGGGTGGTGGGATATTCTTTCAACAGATATTATTCTAAAAAGACATATGATTGTCAAGTGCTCACTGTAATATGGTTATTTGATGTGTGTTAAATTACTGAATGAATGAAAATAATGTTATTTGTAGAATGAGGAGTGTAAACACAGACCAACCTAAATAAGAAATTTATGCACAGTGACTCATTTTAACTAGCTAAGAAATTAAGATAGGTTTCAAAACTGCTTTTGTTGTCATCTGACTCCTACTGGCTAAAGATCCAAAACTGAAACAGTAAGAGAAAGTGCAAGTACGGAAGTCAGAATTTTCATTCCTACCTGACCGAAGGAAAGATTCTCTCAGAGATTTAAGTAGCCCAAGTGATGTGTTTGCTAAGAATGATTTATACCCACCTTATAATTTGGAGCTTTTATCCCTAAAGCATTTTTCAGCACACTCTGAAAAAAATAATTGCAATGTTATTGCAAGAGAAATCTCCTGAGAAATAGTAATTTATATGAATTTATACTCATTAGAGTCTTGGGATTTTCACAATGCTGTTTCATCAGTTTGAGTTATTTTGAACTGATGGCTTTGGATTGTCAAGAGATTTTTGCATTGTGGATCACCATTTTTTTTTTCAATTGGGTCAATAGAACAATTAATAAAGGTATAAAATGATTATATAATTCATACACTATGATGTTTCTGTGTTACCATTTCAGTCTGAATGGTGTTTTTGTAAGTGCTTTCCCCCTAAATTACTATTCAGTGAATGCTTGTCAAAAATACTTTAATACCCATAATAAAGTGATTAAATTATAAGGCACAGGGAGAAAAATCACTTGGACAACATATCATAATGAGTTGTCATAAAGTCAGTGCAAAATGTGAGGTCCAGGTGTTGGAAAGTAATATTTTATAGAAACCTTGTGAGCATGTAATTTAGCAATGCTATTTATTTGACCGCAAATGAAAATATACAGGATAAAGATGAAGATAGCATGACTGCATTTTCTTCTCATTTACGAAGTATTCAATTATCTTACTCAAGAGATGCAAAAATAAAAATGGTATAAACCATGTGCTTAAGAAGTTCTTAGTCTAACTGGAAAATCTGGAGACAGGTGAATCTTTCTGTAGAACATATCATCTGAAGGATATATTGAAATCAAAGCTCTTACTATGGTTTATATTATATATATACCACACAATTGCACTCATCTCACAGGGTAGTAAAGTAATGCTCAAAATTCTCCAAGCCAGGCTTCAGAAATACATGAACACTGAACTTCCAGATGTTCAAGTGGGTTTTAGGACAGGCAGAGGAACCAGAGACCAAATTGCCAACATCCAATGGATCATCAAAAAAGCAAGAGAGTTCCAGAAAAACATCTATTTCTGCTTTATTGACTATGCCAAAGCCTTTGACTGTGTGGATCACAATAAACTGTGGAAAATTCTGAAAGAGGTGGGAATACCATACCACCTGACCTGCCTCCTTAGAAATCTGTATGCAGGTCAGGAAGCAACAGTTAGAACTGGATATGGAACAACAGACTGGTTCCAAATAGGAAAAGGAGTATGTCAAGGCTGTAGATTGTCACCTTGCTTATTTAACTTATATGCAGAGTACATTATGAGAAATGCTGGGCTGGAAGAAGCACAAGCTGGAATCAAGATTGCTGGGAGAAATATCAATAAACTGAGATATACAGATGACACCACTCTTACGGCAGAAAGTGAAAAGGGACTAAAAAGCCTCTTGAGGAAAGTGAAAGAGGAGAGTGAAAAAGTTAGCTTAAAGCTCAACATTCAGAAAACGAAGATCATGGCATCTGGTCCCATCACTTCATGGGAAATAGATGGGGAAATAGTGGAAACAGTGTCAGACTTTATTTTTTTCGGCTCCAAAATCACTGCAGATGGTGACTGCAGCCATGAAAATAAAAGACACTTACTCCTTGGAAGGAAAGTTATGACCAACCTAGATAACATATTCGGAGAAGGCAATGGCACCCCACTCCAGTAGTCTTGCCTGGAAAATCCCATGGATGGAAGTCCATTGGGTCGCTAAGAGTCGGACACGACTGAGTGACTTCACTTTCACTTCTCACTTTATGCATTGGAGAAGGAAACGGCAACCCACTCCAGTATTCTTGCCTGAAGAATCCCAGGGACGGGGGAGCCTGTTGGGCTGCCGTCTATGGGGTCGCACAGAGTCGGACATGACTGAAGCGACTTAGCAGTAGCAGATAACATATTAAAAAGCAGAGACATTACTTTGCCAACAAAGGTCCGTCTAGTCAAGGCTATGGTTTTTCTAGTGGCCATGTATGGATGTGAGAGTTGGACTGTGAAGAAGGCTGAGTGCTGAAGAATTGATACTTTTGAACTGTGGTGTTGGAGAGGACTCTTGAGAGTCCCTTGGACTGCAAGGAGATCCAACCAGTCCATTCTGAAAGAGATCAGCCCTGGGATTTCTTTGGAAGGAATGATGCTAAAGCTGAAACTCCAGTACTTTGGCCACCTCATGCAAAAAGTTGACTCATTGGAAAAAACTCTGATGCTGGGAGGGATTGGGGGCAGGAGGAGAAGAGGAGGACAGAGGATGAGATGGCTGGATGGCATCACCAACTCAATGGACATGGGTTTGGGTGAACTCTGGGAGTTGGTGATGGGCAGGGAGGCCAGGTGTGCTGTGGTTCATGGGGTTGCAAAGAGTCAGACATGACTGAGTGACTGAACTGAACTGAATATATACATATATATATATATATGTGTTTATATATATATATATAAACACATATACAATGGAATATTATTCAGTCAAAATAAAAGAGGGTAACTGCTATTTGCTACAACATAAATGAGCCTTGAAGGTATTACATTAAGGGTGACAAGTCAGACAAACAGAAAGAAAAGTATTAAATACAGCATGATCTTTTTGTGGAATCTCCAACATCAGACTCAGAGAAGTATAGAATCGAACTATGATTATCAGGATCTGGAGGTTAGGGAAATGGGAAGAAGTTGGCCAAAGGAACAAACTTCCAGTTATAAGACAAATTCTGGGAATCTAATATACAGCATAGTGACAACACTTAACTATATGATGTATATGTGAAAGTGCTGAGAGTAGATGTTAAAGGTTTTCACCATCAAATAATAACAACAAAAAATTGTACTTGTATCAGATGATAGATGTGACAACTAATATTATTATGAGAATCATTTTGTAATACATGCATATATCAAAGCATCTCATCTTAAGCTTATACAATCTTTTATGTCAAATATATATCAATAAAGCTGGATAAACATAGTTGTAATAAATTTCAAAGTTAAAATCATAAGATATATCATCTCTGACAACAGAAATAAATAACATGTGATAAAGAAATATCTCTTTAAATCCCAAACATATGTTAATTAAGCACTGTTTTCTAAATAGCATAGAAGTTAACAAAGGCACAGAAAAATAAGAACATATTTCAAACTCAGGGATAAAATATATCAAAGTGAATGACTTTCAGCTCAAGCAATACATATGTGAAATATACAAAGATTTTATATAAGAAAAGAAACAAGACTCAAATAAATATTTCAAATTATCATTAAAAAAAATCTAGAAAAGAAAATAAAAGGTAATCCCAAGTAATCTAAATTTTTCAGATCCAATGATACAAAAAGTGTTTTTTCTTTCCCTAGACCTAAGTATGTGGATTCACATTTGCAGATCTGAGGGAGACAGTAGGTTTCCTACAGATCAGAGGCCTCAAACCAGATCCACAAGCAGCTGTCTGGGAAAAGAAGGACGATTATATTCTTCTTTTTTCTCATTCTAGACTGATCATCAAACAAGTGCATTCATAAGAACCAGAAAAATATTATCATGACCCATAGTTCACAGTTTTACTTTGTAAGTTAGGGGAAGAGTACAGAAGGTTGGTCTTCTTAAAGATTCTTCAGTTCAGTTCAGTTCAGTCGCTCAGTCATATCTGACTCTTTGCGACCCCATGAATCGCAGCATGCCAGGCCTCCCTGTCCATCACCAACTCCCAGAGTATGCTCAGACTCATGTCCATCGAGTCAGTGATGCCATCCAGCCATCTCATCCTCTGTCGTCCCCTTCTCCTCCTGCATCCAATCCCTCCCAGAATCAGAGTCTTTTCCAATGAGTCAACTCTTCACATGAGGTGGCCAGAGTACTGGAGTTTCAGCTTTAGCATCATTCCTTCCAAAGAAATCCCAGGGCTGATCTCCTTCAGAACGGACTGGTTGGATCTCCTTGCAGTCCAAGGGACTCTCAAGAGTCTTCTCCAACACCACAGTTCAAAAGCATCAATTCTTCAGCGCTCAGCTTTCTTCACAGTCCAACTCTTACATCCATACGTGACCACAGGAAAAACCATAGCCTTGACTAGACACACCTTTGTTGGCAAAGTAATGTCTCTGCTTTTTAATATGCTATCTAGGTTGGTCATAACTTTTCTTCCAAGGAGTAAGCATCTTTTAATTTCATGGCTGCAGTCACCATCTGAAGGGATTTTGGAGCCGAAAAAAATAAAGTCTGACACTTTCTACTGTTTCACCATCTATTTCCCGTGAAGTGATGGGACCAGATGCCATGATCTTCGTTTTCTGAATGTTGAGCTTTAAGCCAACTTTTTCACTCTCCTCTTTCACCTTCATCAAGAGGCTTTTTAGTTCCTCTTCACTTTCTGCCATAAGGGTGGTGTCATCTGTGTATCTGAGGTTATTGATATTTCTCCCAGCAATCTTGATTCCAGCTTGTGCTTCTTCCAGCCCAGCGTTTCTCATGATGTACTCTGCATATAAGTTAAATAAGCAGGGTGGCAATATACATCCTTGATGTGCTCCTTTTCCTATTTGGAACCAGTCTGTTGTTCCATGTCCAGTTCTAACTGTTGCTTCCTGAGCTGCGTATAAATTTCTCAAGAGGCAGGTCTTAGCCCCTCAAAATAGATGGTAATAAAAAGAGAATAAATTCAAAGAACTGAGCTCAGAGCATGTGTATCTTGTTTACTGTTTTAAGCAGTAAGAGGATACCAGTGTTCCAGGGAATACCTAGTCAAAATTTTCACTTAGAGAGGGCCTCTTCAAAATGTAATGATTTAAACGAACCTAAAATTTGGTTCTAAAAGCGGTTTTGAAATAGTGGATCTGAGGTGCAGAAATCTGAGCTTCATTTCTAACAATATCCAAGGAAATGTTACTACTGCCAACCCAGGAAAACGTATTAAAGGGCAGCAGCAGTTTAGACTAAGTACAGCTTATTTGTTCTCAGTTCCAAGAACAATTGAAACACAGACACAAAGAGTATGAAAACTGGTCTTATAAATGTAAAGATATTTGAGCCAAAGATTAAGAGTTATAGTTTATTGGAAATCAAGGCATTGCCATCTTAGTGACCATATTTCTTCGAAGGACTCTCTTCAATGTTTGTTTTACATCTAAGTACTGGACTTACAAAAGTGTAGAAAACAGCTATTATCTTGGATTCTTCCACCGTCTTCTCTGTTGCTGGTCTTACATACATGCAGAAGAGTGTCCCATAACATAGGGTAACAGCATCATGTGGGAACCACAGGTGGAGAATGCCTTGTGCCTTCCTTTTCCTGATTCAATCCTGAGGATTGCAGTGAGAATTAAGGCATAAGAAATCAGGATGATGATGAGGGGGCTGGAGAGGTTGAAGCCTGTTGATATCAATATGGCATGCTCTTTGACATAAGTATCAGAGCAAGAAAAAGTGGTGGGTCAGCACAGTAGAAATGGTTGATGGTGTTGGATCTACAGAAGGTCAAGTGGAAGGTCAGGATGGCCTGGAAGAGTCCATATGAGAAGCCATAGACATAAGGGAATGTGGCCAAGCTTATGCAGATATACCTGGATATCTTCACACTGTAGTGCAGAGGGTTGCATATGGCCACATAGTGGGCATAGGCCATTGCTGCCAGCATGTAAAACTCAGTGAGGAGAAGTGCTATAAGAAGGTAACACTGCAAAGCAGCCAGCAAAGCTGATGGTCTTCTTCTGTGATACCAGATTAATCAGCATCAGTGGGGCTGCAGTAGAGGTATAGCACAAGTCTACAAAGGATAAATGAGTGAGGAAGAAGGACATGGGTGTGTAAAGGTGAGAGTCCAGTCTGACTAACACCATTGTGCCCAGGTTGCCTAGGAGGGTGACAAGGTAAATGACCAGAAACAGCACAAAGAGGAGAGGCTGGTGCTCTGGGCGATCCGTGAGCCCGAGGAGAATGACTTCTCTTAGTTTACTGTCATTGGTGAGGGGAATTTTCTGCACTTGAAACAAGTCCAGTCAAAGGAAATATGAAGGTACACATTTTATTACAATTAAAATGATTTTTATATACCTCGAGATGTTATTCAAAATGAATACTGTCATACACTGCTGCTTTACTTCTATTAAGGCATTGTTTCAGCTTCTTTACAAATGAACAATTATTTTATTTCCATCTCTTACCTATTCTTGTATCTATGGCTGTGTCTTTAGATAAGTATGCTTCTAACCATAGCTATGTTCACAGTCACAAGTGAGCTGCATATTTCCTATCTCCTGCACTATTTTTTCTTCTGCAACTCTACTTATCTTATAAAGCCAACCTCAAGGCTAGTCCCATGTGAAGCATTTCTCACTCTTCTCTCATTATACCTGAGATTGAATTAATCCCCTTCTGTTTTATACTTCTCAGATACCCTATATACTCTAATTTATTCCTTAGCACATTACATCATCAGAAGAGATCCACTTTCTACTCATGTATTAGTTCTCCAGGGGTAGAGCAAATTCTATTTCATTACTGTACTGTGATTTCTAACCACATGTTTACATACTAAATATGTAGTTTTGTAAAATGTACATTTTAAAAAGAAAAGGAAAAATAATGTGAGCATGAAATACCATACTCCTTGCAATCTGTCACCTCTGAAACCCCACAAAACTTTTCACAATGTCATACCTCCATAGGATAATTAAAAGCTTTGAACTTGTATCAGAACAATTGCTTGAGAAGCTTATTAATAAAGCTAATCTACAGAAAGTCTGTAGCAGAAAGTCTCATGTGGGATATTGGAACCTCACCTCTAACAACTACTTTGGTGATTCTAACATAGATGTTCCCAGAATCACAGTTTAAAAAGCCACAGTCACAGTGCTTCCATAAACATGATGGTGGTGGTTTAGTCACCAAGTTGTGTACGAATCTTGCAACCTCATGGACTGGAGCCTATGTGGCTCCTGTCCATGGGATTTCCCAGGCAAGAATACTGGAGTGGTTGCCATTCCCTCCTCCAGGGGATCTTCCCAAACCAGGGATTGAACCTGGGTCTCCTGCATTGCTGACAGTCTCCTACATTGCAGGCAGGGTCTTGTCCATAGACATATGACAAATAAATGAACAAAGAATTGTCAGATCAAATGAATTCTCACACAGTGTTTTGAGAATGGTCTACAGCAATGATAGAATGGTTCATAAAGAAAAATAATAAGTTTCACATAGTTCATATTTAAGTTGCTAAACAAAACTCCATCTGTATAGATATATTATTATTAATAAAACATCTATGGATTTATTAGCTTGTTCTCACTTCTAAACTAGTGCTGAGTCTCCTATTCCTTACACTCCAAGTGTTTTTATACCTTTCTCTTTCTCTCATATATCATATTTTTAAAACTTGCTCAAATCTTTGTCTTATTTCAAAGTGAGTCAGAAAAGCTTACTTTAGTTATATTTTAGAAATACAGTAAATATTTCTTTTTCAACCTATAGCTCCCTACCTTAGTATTTGAAGTACTTAATAGATATTTGTTGAATGCACTAATAATAGTTCTTAATAATAGATAATGATTCTTACCCATGAGGTACTTCATTCCCTGTTTGTAAATGGGAATAGTATCAGTTCTGCTTTCTTCTCAAGTCGTTATGGACATCAAACTCCTCCAAAATATATTTATTAATACACAACACATCATGTGTTTAGGCACCACTAATGCCAAAATGAACCAAGTTCAAAACCCCTGCCATTGTGGCATCCACCTTCTAGTGAACACAGAAACATAATAATGAAATAAGCCAATCATTTTTCGGATGACACTGATATAGAGGGAAAGACAGAAAATGGAGTCAGAGGGAAGGGTATTCAAAATTTAAACAGGAACATTAGCAATAGCACTGAGACATATACATTACCATATGAAAACAGATGACCAGTGTAAGTTCGATCCATGAAGAAGGGCACCCAAAGCTCGTGCTCTGGGACAACCCAGAGGGATAGGTTGGGGAGGGAGGTAGAGGAGGTTCAGGATTTGGGGGACACATGTGTGGCTGATTCATGTTGATGTATTGCCAAAACTATCACAATATTGGAAAGTGATTATCCTCCAATTTAAATAAATAATTTTTAACATAAAAAATTTGCTTTCAAGAAAAAAAAATGAATTCATAGAAAGGTGATGTAACAAATCATACAAATGTGATGTGTTTAGCAACAAACTGATACAGAAAGAGAAAAAACCATAAAGCTATTAAAAGAAGGATATTCTACAGTAGGAAAGTTAAGGACCAGAAGCAAAACAAGTTCTGAAACTTGCAGCATATGTGCATGTATAAAATTCACACAGAGGATATCAGAAAATTATAGCTGAGATGTCCCCTGAAGCACAAATGTTTCACTTTATTGAGAGATTGATTTATCTGTACCTATGAGATTCTTAACAAGTTACTGGCACTAGTGGTAAAGCACCCATCTACCAATGCAGGAGATGTAAGAGAGGCAGGCTCAATCTCTGGGTTGAGAAGATCCCCTAGAAGAGGGCATGGCAACCCACTGCAGTATGCTAGCTTGGAGAATTCCAGAAGAACCTAGTGGGCTACAGTCCATAGTGTTGCATAGAGTCAGACACAACTGAAGTGACTTAGATATCAAAGATATCTTAGACAAACCAAGATATCACAACGTTCACTGGAAAAAAGGACTTGCATTGGTGGTTATTTGCAGCTTCTCTGCAAGAAATGTCTAGCCAATAAATAATAAATAATGTCTAGATATCAGCTGAAAGCAGGATATCTATTTGTATGCCAGGAGCAAGGCGGCTTAAGAGATCTTTCCTATTGTTCAGCACCCAAGAAACCCCAAAGAGAATAGGTAGTAGTTACTAGAAGAGAAAATAATAGAAAAAGATCAGGATGTAGGAATTTCACATTTATGAAGACACAGTAGGAAATTCGACTTGAGAAGTTCATTTGCAGAAGGACTCGTTGATGACATGTTACATATAATGATTGTCTGTGGGATCTGAAATGATGTTGACTCACAATCCCAGTGGATCCAGACATATCACAACTGAAAAGGAGCAGAAGAACTAAGTGATGAGATGCAAAAATGTCTACAGACAATAAAGAAGTCATATCACAGCTGACCTGGCAGCCCGAGCCAGACCAGAGTGACAGATGAACATCTTCTGAAAGAGGTGTTTGTGGTTTTACTAGTTCACAACCAAGGAGAACTTCTGTCTGATGGAAGAAGAACCAAGAATGGGGTAGCTCAAGGACAGTAGAAAGCTACAAATTTTTAATCCTGGAACTAGGGCATGGTACAATATAGACTGAGTCCAGTACTAAACAAAATGTACAGCATCACTTTTCAAAAATTATTAAGACAGAGCAGAAGATTGAACCTGATTTGAAGGGCTTCTGAAAATAGAGCCCTGTCAAGTGCACAAGCTGCATGTCCATGAAGCCAGACATTCCTGCAACAGAGACCAGCAGAGCTGACAATGCGGGTACATGGAGGGAGAAGGAGAACATTCTCATGTCTGCAAAAAGTAGACAGAAAGGAAAAGAAGACAGAGAAAGAAGCTGAAAGCTAGGGTTCAGCTCTTGGGTGATTATCCTAAAGGGTCACCCAGCTCAATGGGCTAGTGTTCTAGATGAATTTTGTGGGCCAGTCAATTACAAGTGCCAGAGAAGAGATTTTGTTTCAGGAGGAAAAAAAAAAAAATAAAAGAAAAAAAGCAGAGGTAAAAGTAAGAGAAACATTTAGCAGAATTTTTGGCAAGATGGCCCTTAAGCTTCTTCTTCTTTTTTTTTTTTTTCCAAATTTCATAGAAAACTATGAAAACCTGTTGGAACTATAGATTCTCAACCAAGATCAATGTGTAATCACAAAATCTTAAAAACAGCAACAAAAAATCTACAGAACCATATATAAAGGGGTAAGATTTCACCAGGCTGCAAAGTATAAGAGTTCTTGTATTAGGCTCTTCTGTGTTCCACAACTGAAAATGTACTCGTATTTGTGAGTGGTCTGCTGACTGTTTGCCTTCCTGGTTCTTTTGCATCTGTGCCAGGGCTATAAAATATTCCCAGGGAGCTCAATAGAAATTTCAATAGATTTGTCATCTAGGAAATCAATTGAGGTTCAAATTCTTCTACTGAAAACATCAAGTTTAGCATGTGCATATTTTGAGCAAACATGGTAAAAATATGTGGACCTCAGTCTGAGTTTTTACTACAGTCTCTTCTTGACTAAGAAATAGAAAGAAAATAGATACACAAATACTTACTTGTTGTTTGGATATGCATCTATTTTCTGAACCTCTAATGAAGGAAGTTCACTGATGCTTCACTAAGCTGAGAAGCACAGCTGAATTTCTAGCAGAACATGGGAGTTAGGAACCAGCTTTTAAAGCAAATCTCTAGAGGACTTAGGAACATCAGAAATGAGTGTGTCTTTGGGATGCAGCCCTTTGGGAATTTACCAGAATGTGCTTGGTATTATAAAGCTAATCATATGCCTCAGTCATAATTTTGATATTTTCTAATTTACTATATGCCCTAAGAGTATGGTGGATGGCACACACACACAAAAAGCATGTTTGCATTTTGAAGAAGGTCTGATTTTTTTTTCTTTTATACTTGAAACAGCCTCTTTTCCTAAAATCCAGAGTTCTTAACAATGTTCTTTCTGATGGACATTGAAGTCTTGGGCAGAATTAGGCATAAGCAGGACTGTGAAACAGACAAAATGATTGGAAATCAGTTTTTGAGCAATTCTTGTGTGTGGAGTACTTTCCTGTAGGCAATTTAATTGATCCTTCAAAATAACACTAAGAGGCAGAGACTCTCTCCTATCCTTTCAGCTGAAGAACCAGACCCTCCACTAAAGGAACAGTAAACCCTGTGCCACATAGTTAGGAAGTGGCAGAGTGTGACTTGAATTCCTGCCTTCACATTCCCAATTGATTACTTTTTCAATTGTAGTTAGTTTCCATTTAAAGTCAATGTGATGCTTTTGAACTGTGGTACTGGAAAAGATTCCTAAGAGTCCCTTGGACTGAAAGGAGATCCAAGGAGTCCATTCTAAAGGAAATCAGTCCTGAATATTCATTGAAAGGACTGATGCTGAAGCGCCAATACTTTGACCACCTGATGCAAAGAATTGGAAAACACCCTTATGCAGGGAAAGATTGAAGGCAGGAGAGGGGGACACCAGAGGATGAAATGGTTGAATGGCATTATAGACTCAGTAGAGATGGGTTTTAGCAAGCTTTGGGAGTTGGTGATGCACAGGGAAGCCTGCATGCTGCAGTCCATGGGGTCACAAAAAGTCGGGCACGACTGAGTGACTGAACTGAACTGAACTCAGCTTGTCATCTTTCCTTCATCACTTTTTCAACTTTCCCTTAGTTTCCTCCAGTCAGTGCATGTATCGTTCTCATCTTATTCAAGTTGATCCTGACAATAGAAAAAGCTTACTTATGTGGAAGTGTTCTCGAACAATGCTTTTTTTTTTTTTTTTCGCCTTCACAGAACTTGGTATGACCTTCATCCTCCACACCATCTTACTACTCAGGCCCATCCTTGGCTGATACACTCTATTTCCATTACCTACTAATATTTCTATTGCTATCACTAGACTGCAAACCCTTATGAGCACAGACTATGAACTCAGCAGCTAGCACTGCTGCTGCTAAGTCACTACAGTCGTGTCCGACTCTGTGCGACCCCATAGACAGAAGCCCACCAGGCTCCCCCATCCCTGGGATTCTCCAGGCAAGAACACTGGAATAGGTTGCCATTTCCTTCTCTGATGCAGGAAAGAGAAAAGTGAAAGGGAAGTCACTCAGTCGTGTCCGACCCTAGCAACCCCATGGACTGCAGCCTACTAGGCTCTTCCGTGCATGGGACTTTCCAGCCAAGAGTACTGGAGTAGGGTGCCATTGCCTTCTCTGGCAGCTAGCACAGTCTCTGGAAATAACAGATGAACAAACATGTTGAATAATTTGAGAGTGCAATATGTATCTAATTCAGTGATTATACTGCAAATCCTGGTTATCCCCTCTCAGAAAACTTTGCATTTCATTGAACACATATCCTTACCCCTTAAAACCAAAACTCTAACGAGGTGATATGCCATTGATCTCGGGTGGCCTCAGCCTGCAGTGGCTTGAAGTGAGGCTTTGGTTCCCCGGCCAGAGATTGAGGCCAAGTTCCAATGGTGAGATCACCAAATCCTAGCCACTTTACCAGTGGTCAGTGACAAGGCCCTGGTTCTTTGGTTTTGCAGAAAAAAATTCCCACAGATATTTAAAGTACTGAAACAAAATATTTATTGGGAAGAAAAAGAGTACAGTACACGTGAATAGACACATGTGCAGACTCAGGAAAGTCGCGCCCTCACAGTGGTCTGCATCACTTTTATGGGCCATTTCTTCTGGGTTTTCTTTGGTCAGTCATTTTGATCTTAGTTTCCCTTGACTAATCATTTTGATTTGATATGCCAATAATCATAATAAAATATACCATTTTGGGTATATCTCAGGATCCTTCCACGTGTCTGTGTGCCCCTCTCTTAGTCTCGATGGATTCTAGTGAAAAGGCCTATGAGTAGTTGCATCATTTACTGTGAAATAATGCCACCTCTCTTTTGATGTTCAGAGCATTTATGCACATAGATAGTCAGGAGGTCTCCTTAACTTGGAGAATGAGGAATATGTGGTCTTTTATCTCTAATATGAGAAGGGCCCATCTCCTCTATCATCCTTGTTTTATGGAGTTCCTGTCCACAGGGGAGAAACTGTTAAGTCTGGGGCCTCTCTGTAGTATGAGTGACTCCCTTACTAAAAAAAAAAAAAACACAGGAAAGAAAATAAAATGGGAGTAATTACTGACAGGTAATAGGCACTGATACTTAATATGTGCCAGAATTAGGCTTAGCACTATAAAGCATTAGATCAATTAACCCTCACAAACTCCATGGACTGTTATTTTTTAGTGGGGAAAGTGAGGCAAGTAGAGGGTAATTAACTTCTGGTATAGGTTACTAATAAATTGTGAGGCTTGTATTCAAACAGTATAGTCAATAGCATTTGATATCACTTTATTTAGAAAAGAAACATGACAAGCTTACAAAACACTATGCACTCTATGAGTATAGTGAGGACATTCATTCAACCATCAATGTATTCATTCATCCTTATAGTTAACAAGTATTCAGGGAAAACCTTCTTCATGCCACCATATGGTCAATGAAGAAAATGTAAGAAAAAGCCAAAAGATTGTGTCCTTAGAGTGCTTCTGCTTCACTATGGGAGGGATGAGGCATGGAGTTCATATAATCAGATTTTAAATTATTAAGAATTAGTGAAAATCATGTTGGAAAGTGGAAGGGAAGAAAGTAAAGCTTGCATTACTTAAATGACTAAAATCTAATGACATAGTGATAGTTTATTAACTCAATAGATTTTTACTGAGAATGATCTGTGTTCTAGATTTGGGGATAAATGTTAACTTTAGTGAGCAGAAAGGAAATTGGAGGGATTCCAAATGTGAAAATAGTACCACACCCTGTTGCTGGCCCTGAGATGTAGGGTCCCTTGAGCAAGGACCAGTAAGAAGCCTTATGGAGCTAACAGCAGACTTTGGCTGACAGCCGTCAAGGAAACAGGACCTCAGTCCCACAAACATAAGGCAGGAAATTCTGCCCACAACCAGAAAAACCAGCTGAACCAATCCAACTTCTGACCTGCAGAATTGTGAAATAATAAATTTGTATTGTTTTAACTTGCTAAAACGGAAAAGGCAATGGCACCCCACTCCAGTACTCTTGCCTGGAAAATCCCATGGATGGAGGAGCCTGGTAGGCTACAGTCAATGGGGTCGCTAAGAGTCAGACACGACTGAGCGACTTTGCTTTCACTTTTCACTTTCATGCATTGGAGAAGGAAACGACAACCCACTCCAGTGTTCTTGCCTGGAGAATCCCAGGGATGGGGGAGCCTGATGGGCTGCCGTCTATGGGGTCGCACAGAGTCAGACACGATTGAAGTAACTTAGCAGCAGCAGCAGCAAGTTGCTAAAAAAAAAAAAAATTAATGAGCACAACCAGACGTGGATCTGGTTCTCATGAAGCTGACAATCCTGAGGACAATATAACCATGAATGAATCACATACACAATGTTAAAATTACAGTTGAAAACAGTTCTGTAAATTAAAGTTATATGATATTGTGAGAACATATCCTAAGAGGATATGACTGAAAGATCAGTCAAGAAAGCACTGAAAATGCAAAAGGATAAAATATAACTAAATCCCCAAAAAGACAAACACTGAAATTAAAAATTAGGAAATTAGAAAAAGACTGAGAAATATCAAGTAATCTGGTAATGCAACATTTGTATTAAAAAACTAATAGAAGACAGTTAATAATTAAAAAAAAATTAAAGCACAAAACTGTTAGAAAGTATTCCAAAGTACCTATATTTACAACAAAATAAGAAAGTCAATGATTAGAGGAACTCATGGTATCAAGAAAAAAAAAGGTATCATGTTTAGTGAAATGTCAAACAGAGAAAGACTGTACAATATCACTTCTATTTGGAAATATAAAAATTAAAACAACTTAGTGAGTATAACAACAACAAAAACAACCATCAGACTCACAGACATAGAAAACAAATTAGTGGTTGCCTGTGGGAAGAAGAAAGGGGAGGGGCAAGATAAGAGTATGGATGGACACACTAGAGACTACTATATATAAAATAAGTGAGATACAAGGATATATTGTACAGCTCAAGGAATATAGCCAATATATATCATAATAACTATAAGTGGATCAAAATCATTATGTTGTACATCTGAAACATAATATGGTAAGTCAACTATGAAAAAAAGTGAAAGTGTTAGTCTCTCAGCCATATCCAAGTTTTGGCGACCCCATGGACTCTAGCCCATCAGTCTCCTCCATCCATGCAATTTTCCAGGCAAGAATATTGGGGTGGGTAGCTGTTCTCTTCTCCAGGGGATCTTCTGGATCTAGGTATTGAACCCAGGTCTCCTGCATTGCAGGCAGAAACTTTACCATCTGAGCCACCAGGGAAGACTTCAACTTAAAAAAGGACAAAAAAATAGTCATAATAAGCATCAATTAGCTAAAAACAAACAAAAAATCCTGCTGAAGAGCTATGAATATCAGACAAATTAAACTTTTAGACTTTATACATCATAGAAGGGATAGAAACTATCTATGATAAAAGGAAAAATACCTGTTCATTACGAATGTGATTAATAATATAGCCTCAGTGTTTAAAGAAAAAAAATTACAAAAAGAAATAGACAAATACACAAACATTTCTCTTGGTTTTATAGATGAAACAATAAAACGTTAGTAGGGATACTGAAGATCCGAAGAAAGAAGCAAGCATAAATCAAGTATGTGAGTGTGCATTCTAAGTCGCTTCAGTAGTATTCAAACGTTTGTGACCATATGGACTGTATCCCTCCAGGCTCCTCTGTCCCTACAGACTCTCCAGGCAAGAAAACTGGAGTAGGTGGCCATACCCTCCAATTGATCTATTTGCACATTGCTCTGCTCAACTCCTATTACTTCTGAAAGCTTATTGGCACCAGAAAATTGAGATATGCTTCAAGAGGAAATGCCAAAATGACAGGTAGGGCTTCAGAACGTGGAATGGGATCCAATATCTGAATTTTTAAAATATCTGAATAAAAATTGATATGTAAAAAAATAAAAAATAGATATGTAAACATTAATTATTACATATATTTGGGACAGTGATCTATTAGTTTCTATTTTTAGCTCTACATTGGAAATAATTCATAACAAAATAAATAAACAAAAAAGTGAAAACACAAAACCAGTTTTAAGATGAGATTGTTGTTTTTGTTTGTTGCTAAGTCATGTCTGACTTTTTGTGACCCCAGGAACTGTTGCAATCCAGGCTTCCCTCTCCTTCACTATCTCTCTGAGTTTGCTCACACTCCTGTCCATTGAATCACTGATGTCATCTAACCATCTCATCCTCTGTCACATTCCCATTTCCTCTTGCCCTCAATCTTTCCCAGCATCAGGGTCTTTTCCAATAAGGCAGCTCTTCACATCAAGTGATCAAAGCATTGGAGCTTCAGCTTCAGCATCAGTCCTTCCAATGAATACTCAGGCCTGATTTCCTTTAGGATTGGCTAGTTTGATCTCCTTGTTGTCCAAGGGATGCTTAACAGTCATCTACAATTTGAAGCATCACCACAATTTGAAGCATCAAATTCTTTGCTGCTCAGCTTTCTTTATGGCCCAAATCTCATATCCGTACCTGACTATTGGAAAAATCATAGCTCTGACCAGATGGACCTTTGTTGGCATAGTGATGTCCTTGATTTTTAATATTAAAGTAATATATTTAAATATATTGTATTAAACACTGTCTAGGTTTGTCACAGCTTTCTTTCCAAGGAGCAAGTGTCTTTTAATATCATGGTTTCAGTCACCATCTGCAGTGATTTGGGGAGGCCAAGAAAATAAATCTGTCACTGTTTCCACTTTTTTCCCCATCTACTCATCATGAAATAATGGGACCAGTATTTTTGCCTGGCAAATCCCATGGAGAGAGGAGCCTGGCAGGCTATAGTCCATTGGGTCTCAAGAGTTGGACATGACTTAGTAACTAAAGAGACAAAGAGAGAGCAAGAGAGATACCATGATCTTAGTTTTTTGGATGTTGAGTTTTAAGCCACTGTTTTTACCCTTCTCTTTCAACCCTCTTCAATAATTCTTTAATTCTTCTTTGTTTTGTGCCATTAGAATGGTGTCATCTGAATATCTGAGGATGTTGATATTCCCCCAGGTGCCTTGATTCCAGCTTGTGCTTCATCCAGTCCAGCATTTCACGTAAGGATCTCTGAATACAAGTTAAATAAGCAGGGTGACCATATACAGCTTTGATATACTCCTTTCCCATATTTAAACCTGTCTATTTTTTTTCATGTATGGTTCTAACTGTTGCTTCACACAGGTTTCTCAGGAGGCATGTAAGGTGGTTTGTATTCCCATCTCTATAAGAATTTTAAGAAATATTTTAAATCTATTTTTTATTTTATTTTTAAACTTTACATAATTGTATTAGTTTTGCCAAATATCAAAATGAATCCGCCACAGGTATACATGTGTTCCCCATCCCGAACCCTCCTCCCTCCTCCCTCCCCATACCATCCCTCTGGGCCATCCTAGTGCACCAGCCCCAAGCATCCAGCATCGTGCATCGAACCTGGACTGGCAACTCGTTTCCTACATGATATTTTACATGTTTCATTGCCATTCTCCCAAATCTTCCCACCCTCTCCCTCTCCCACATAGTCCATAAGACTGTTCTATACATCAGTGTCTCTTTTGCTGTCTCGTACACCGGGTTATTGTTACCATCTTTCTAAATTCCATATATATGCGTTAGTATACTGTATTTATGTTTTTCCTTCTGGCTTACTTCACTCTGTATAATAGGTTCCAGTTTCATCCACCTCATTAGAACTGATTCAAATGTATTCTTTTTAATGGCTGAGTAATACTTCATTGTGTATATGTACCACAGCTTTCTTATCCATTCATCTGCTGATGGACGTCTAGGTTGCTTCCATGTCCTGGCTATTATAAACAGTGCTGCGATGAACATTGGGGTACACGTGTCTCTTTCTCTTCTGGTTTCCTCAGTGTGTATGCCCAGCAGTGGGGTTGCTGGATCATAAGGCAGTTCTATTTCCAGTTTTTTAAGGAATCTCCACACTGTTCTCCATAGTGGCTGTACTAGTTTGCATTCCCACCAACAGTGTAAGAGGGTTCCCTTTTCTCCACACCCTCTCCAGCATTTATTATTTGTAGACTTTTGGATCGCAGCCATTCTGACTGGTGTGAAATGGTACCTCATAGTGGTTTTGATTTGCATTTCTCTGATAATGAGTGATGTTGGAAGTAAAACTCTCACTATTTGCAGATGACATGATCCTCTACATAGAAAACCCTAAAGATTCCACCAGAAAATTACTAGAAATAATCAATGACTATAGTAAAGTTGAAGGATATAAAATCAACACACAGAAATCCCTTGCATTCCTATACACTAATAATGAGAAAACAGAAAGAGAAATTAAGGAAACAATTCCATTCACCATTGCAACGGAAAGAATAAAATACTTAGGAATATATCTACCTAAAGAAACTAAAGACCTATATATAGAAAACTATAAAACACTGGTGAAAGAAATCAAAGAGGACACGAATAGATGGAGAAATATACCATGTTCATGGATTGGAAGAATCAATATAGTGAAAATGAGTATACTACCCAAAGCAATTTATAGATTCAACGCAATCCCTATCAAGCTACCAACAGTATTCTTCACAGAGCTAGAACAAATAATTTCACAGTTTGTATGGAAATACAAAAAACCTCAAATAGCCAAAGCGATCTTGAGAAAGAAGAATGGAACTGGAGGAATCAACCTACCTGACTTCAGGCTCTACTACAAAGCCACAGTTATCAAGACAGTATGGTACTGGCACAAAGACAGAAATATTGATCAATGGAACAAAATAGAAAGCCCAGAGATAAATCCACGCACATATGGACACCTTATCTTTGACAAAGGAGGCAAAAATATACAATGGATTAAAGACAATCTCTTTAACAAGTGGTGCTGGGAAATCTGGTCAACCACTTGTAAAAGAATGAAACTGGACCACTTTCTAACACCATACACAAAAATAAACTCAAAATGGATTAAAGATCTAAATGTAAGACCAGAAACTATAAAACTCCTAGAGGAGAACATAGGCAAAACACTCTCCGACATACATCACAGCAGGATCCTCTATGACCCACCTCCCAGAATATTGGAAATAAAAGCAAAAGTAAACAAATGGGACCTAATTAACCTTAAAAGCTTCTGCACATCAAAGGAAACTATTAGCAAGGTGAAAAGACAGCCTTCAGAATGGGAGAAAATAATAGCAAATGAAGCAACCGACAAACAACTAATCTCAAAAATATACAAGCAACTCCTACAGCTCAACTCCAGAAAAATAAACGACCCAATCAAAAAATGGGCCAAAGAACTAAATAGACATTTCTCCAAAGAAGACATACAGATGGCTAAATATTTTAAGATATGGCTGCATATTGATTTAAAAAAATAAAAGAAATTAAAAAAAAAAAACTTTCAAAGAAAATTTGGAATTTCCTTCAAGTGCTAATTTTTGAGGATTTCACTGGACCAGTTCTATGATCTAAAAATACTCCTTAGATTAACAGCATGATATTCTGAAAGATCTTCATTGATACATAATTTGAATGAAGGAAAAACAAACAAATAAACAAAACCACACTGGCTATGGTTGAAAATTTCTGGAAAATCACTTGGAAATTTTAAACTCCCAAAATCTAACAAATTGTCATAAGTGTAACATTTTTTTGAAATTCTGCCTTTTATAACATGTATCCCTCTGAATACTGCCAATATAATTTTCTGTCCTTTATCAATTTTATAGAGCAATAATAATTTTGTCTGGTCTTACATTTTAATTTCTGTGCAGTATTCATTTTAAATAAACTAAGGCAACACAAGCTAATAATTTGATAAATTCTTATAAATATAATAGGCCAATTACAAAAAATGACTTAATTTAAAATGTTTAATAAATGCTCAGAGAATACAGCTATGTTAAATACCTGTGACCAAAACATTTACCCTATTTGTTGAACAATTTCCTTTGAATTACTTGCCTTAATGCTCTTTTAACATCTTTGTTTTGAAGGCTGTAGATCAAAGGATTTAGCATAAGACTCATAAAGATATAAAAAACAGCTTCAATTTTTCCCTGTTCTACAGAGGTCTCAGAAGGGGTCTCAGATGCATGCAGAACAATGTCCTATAAAATACAGTGACAGCCGTCAGGTGAGACCCACAGGTGGAGAAGGCCTTGTGCTTCCCTTCTGCAGAATGGATACGCAGAATGGTTGTAAAGATGAAAATGTAGGCAATGAGGATGATGGTGAGAGAACACATGAGGTTGAAACCAGCAACTACAAACATGGCAGTCTCTTTGACATAAGTATCTGAGCAGGCCAGGACTACGAGAGATGGGTCCGCACAGTAAAAGTGGTTGATTTCATTGGGTCCACAGAAGGAGAAACGGAGCATCAGGATGGTCTGGGCAAGATCATTTTCAAAACCATAAATATAAGCAGCAGCTACGAGAGAGAGGCAGACACCTCGGGACATCTTGCTGGCATATAACAAGGGTTTGCAGATGGCCATGTAGCGATCATAAGCCATCACTGCCAAAATATAATAATCTGTGATCACCAGGGCAATTAAAAAGTGAAATTGTATGACACGACCAAGGAAGGAAATATTTTTTCTCTTTGTTAAGAGATTGACCAGCATCTGAGGAGCAACAGTGCTGGCATAACAGAGATCTACAAAGGAGACGTGGCTGAAGAAGAAATACATTGAAGTCTGAAGCTTTGAGTCAGTTCTGATTAACAAAATCATGTCCACATTACCAATGACTGTGATCAGGTAGATGACTAAGAAGACCATAAAATGGACAGGCTGCAAATCAGCTCAATCTGTCAGTCCCAGGAGGATAAACTCAGTCACTTCTGTGTAGTTTTCCTTTAACATTGTGTTTGTTCAGCTTCCAGTGATGTCTAAAGTAAAGGAAATTAAAATGAATTGGTCCTTCATCATTTTTCCACTACTGACATCATGTCATCTGAGGCCTATTCCTTTCAAACTCGTAAATACATGTGGTATAAAGAAATAACATAGGGGACTTCCCTGGCAATCCAGTGGTTAAAACATCACCTTCTAATGTGGTGCATGTGTGTTTGGTTCCCAGTTAGACAGCTAAGATCCCAGATGCCTCGTGGCCATAAAACCAAAACATAAAACTATACTAATAACGTAACAAATTCAGTAAAAAATTTATAAATGGGCCACATCAGAAAGTACTTTAAAGACCGAAATAAGCTAGTAAGCATGAACTATGTATTTTCGATATCTAACTTAATACAGTCTCTTTACATAAAGGCAATCGTATTTTAAAATGCTACTCTGCTATTCTTTTAATAGTTGAAAAGCTTTTATCTTTTCTAGAAAACGTTAGCATGAATTGACCACTGGTAATTCCTTTAAATATTGTTTCTCTTTGAAATTATGTTCCTTTGTTTTTACTATAATTTTGATGTGGTGTCTAAAGCATCAGTAATTGAAACTCATTTTTTCACAGCTGATTGGGCTTAAGTAAGTGGAATAGATATATCTTTATAGAAGCAGTGTCTGTCTTCTAATCTGCCACTCTAACCTCAAGGTCATTTTAAAGATAGCCCCTCACGTTGCGATGTATGTTCATTTTATCCACTCTTGCCTATCTCTGGTGGCCCTCACCAAATCTTACTTAACTTTTAAGACATCTCAAGATATCCTTGTCTTTCTATATTACAGTCAATTATTGAGGGCAAAATTGGTTCCTAGGGTACAAAATAAACCAGTTTTTTTTTTTTTGCAAAATCATGTAAGCAATTAGTACATAAGCAATATGTATATATTTATATATATATATACATGGTAACTATTAAATGAAAGAGCAATAATGTATTAAACATATTATTTGGGGAGCAATAATGTATTAAATGTATTAAACACATTGTTGGAGATGTAATTGTAAGAGACAGGAAGAATAAAAGAAAAGCAGGCCCCAGCAAGGGCCACAAAAGAAATTTATAATTATTGATAAACTGGATACTATAAGGCATGAGACTCTTGGAACAAGTCCAGAGGAAACAACTCATAATCTTGAAAACAAGATATGATCCTGGGGTCAGAAAACCGACCCCAGACTGTTTCTCAACTGGCTTCTCAGAGTCACATGTTTTATGTATTTGGAGGAAACTCTATATATAAGAATATTAGTCTTAGTTACTGATTTGTTATTGATTACTGTTTCCTAATTACTCAATGGTTAATGATCATTTTGTTCTTTGGCCCTGAAGGCCGCATGAGTTATAGTTTAACTCCCCGCATATTCTTTCATTCATATAAAAAGTATAATAAAGTTATAATAAAGTATAATAAAGCTGGCTTGGATTCATTATCGACATCTTCACCTTGGAGCGGTGTTGGTCTCCTGATCCTCTCTTTTCTCTGAATTCTTGTGTCTCTTTCTCATTCTCTCATGGTATCATGCTTTCAGAAACCTTGCTTGTTGAGCTGGTCTCGATGGTAATAATGCATTAAATGTGTTATTGGGGGAAAGCAATGTATGAAAAGTTTCCTCTTAGGAGAAGAGACAATTTTTCTAAGATGACTGACTGACAGACACATCCCCAAACTGTAATGATTTTATTGTAACTACCTCATTTTAACTCTTGTAGGGAATAAAGATATACTCAACAACAAGAATTCTAAGTTATTTAAAGCATGTAAAAGGAAACACTGATAAGAATAATTATATTACACATAAAGTTGAGAAAGTATGTAAAAAAATCATAAAGTGCATTTCTCAACATTTGTGCATGATAAGGGAGATCATGAACGCCATGCTAGAAAAATCTACACTTTCTTTCAATAGCACATAACCAGGTATGTCATTGTTATAATGACACTTATTAGTAGCTACAGTGCCAAGAATGGGCATGGGTCACATTTAAATCACTTTGTAAATGAACCACGCTTGCTTTTTTGCAATTTACACTACTTCATTATCCTCTTGAGATATGTGAACTTATTGACCAGGGTCATAAAATGAAAGAGAAGTCATCTAAATCAATTAAGATCACAATCATTTGGTTTTCTTTTTATAAGTTCCTAAGATTACAGTTAGTTGGAAGGAATGATGCTGAAACTGAAGCTCCAATACTTTGGCCAGCTGATGCAAAGAACTGACTCATTTGAAAAGACCCTGATTTGGGGAAAGATTGAAGGCCAGAGGAGAAGGGGATGACAGAGAAAGAGATGGTTGGATGGCATCACTGACTTGATGGACATGTGTTTGAGTCATTTCTGGGAGTTGGTGATGGACAGGGAGGTCTACTGTGTTGCAGACCATGGGGTTGCAAAGTGTTGGACATGACTGAGCAATGGAACTGAACTGAAGATTATAGCTTTTCTTGTAATAAGTAAACATACTTTAGGGTAAGGATTGTGTCTTTAATATGTATTTATTGAATCCTAAGCAACAGTTAGAACTGGACATGGAACAACAGACTAGTTCTAAATAGGAAAAGGAGTACATCAAGGCTGTATATTGTCACCCTGCTTATTTAACTTCTATGCAGAGTACATCATGAGAAACGCTGGGCTGGAAGAAGCACAAGCTGGAATCAAGATTGCCGGGAGAAATATCAATAACCTCAGATATGCAGATGACACCACCCTTATGGCACAAAGTGAAGAGGAACTAAAAAGCCTCTTGATGAAAGTGAAAGTGGAGAGTGAAAAAGTTGGCTTAAAGCTCAACATTCAGAAAACAAAGATCATGGCATCCGGTCCCATCACTTCATGGGAAATAGATGGGGAAACAGTGTCAGACTTTATTTTGGGGGGCTCCAAAATCACTGCAGACAGTGATTGCAGCCATGAAATTAAAAGACGCTTACACCTTGGAAGGAAAATTATGACCGACCTAAATAGCATATTGAAAAGCAGAGACATTACTTTGCCAACAAAGGCCCATCCAGTCAAGGCTATGGTTGTTCCAGTGGTCATGTATGGATGTGAGAGTTGGACTGTGAAGAAGGCTGAGCACCAAAGAATTGATGCCTTTGAACTGTGGTGTTGGAGAAGACTCTTGAGTGTCCCTTGGACTGCAAGGAGATCCAACCAGTCCATTCTGAAGGAGATCAGCCCTGGAATTTCTTTGGAAGGAATGATGCTAAAGCTGAAACTCCAGTACTTTGGCCACCTCATGTAAAGAGTTTACTCATTGAAAAAGACTGATGCTGGGAGGGATTGAGGTCAGGAGGAGAAGGGGACGACAGAGGAGGAGATGGGGACGACAGAGGAGGAGATGGCTGGATGGCATCACATACTCGATGGACGTGAGTCTGAGTGAACTCTGGGAGTTGGTGATGGACAGGGAGGCCTGGCATGCTGTGATTCATGGGGTTGCAAAGAGTCAGACACAACTGAGTGACTGAACTGAACTGAACAACCTAAACTCCAAATAATTAACATCTCCATTCAATTTTCACTGTGCAAAAATGAGACAGTGCAAGCAATGAACATTCCATTTCATTTACCTGAGTATTTTATGGTCATGATCTTTCTTTTCAAAAACAGAACACAGTATCTTACAAGATTGCACAAGAAAAACTCAGAGAGAAGTGAAAGAAATGGCCGGTATTTAGAAGCAATACCTGAATTTGAGTTACATTATAGCATTTTACTGACCGAAATGGCACTGATGGAGATGGCATCACCTACTCAATGGACATGAGTTTGAGTAGACTCTGGGAGTTGGTGATGGACAGGGAGGCTGGCATGCTGCAGTCCATGGGGTCTCAAAGAGTCTGACATGACAGAGCGACTGAACTGAACTGTTAGCATTTCACAAACTGAATTGTGTCTTATATTTGATGCATGTGTTTATGACATCCTTTTCTTTGCGGGGAGCACATCACCTTCATCAGGTGAAAGTTAGCAATTAGAAGGGCAGGATAGCAGAAAGGGGACTTCCCTGGTAGTTCAGATGGTAAAGAATCTGCCTGCAATGCAGGAGACCCCGGTTCAATTCCTGAGTTGGGAAGATCCTTTGGAGAAAGGAGTGGCTACCCACTCCAGTATTCTTGCCTGGAGAGTTTCATAGACAGAGGAGTCCAGTGGGTTACAGTCCATGGGGTAGCAAAGGGTTAAACATGGCTGAAGGACTAACCCTTTCACTTTTTTTTTTTTTTTCATCTTCATAGCAGAAAGTACTCAATAAGAAGTAATTACTTAGTGATGATCTAGGCACAGTTAATTCTTCTTTTACCTCCGTTATAGAGAAAAAGAAGAAAAATAACTTTTAAAAGAACTTTGCCTAGCTTATAAAATAATAATGATTTCCATGCAATATTCAGTGAAGGATGTTTCTTCCATTGCATTTATTCTAAATATGTACTGTTCTTTCCTACTTTAATGTAGAAATTTTATTAAAATTCATTTAAGAATTGTTTAAAAAAATTGTTATTTTATGAGAATAGGCTTCAGGCCATGACTTTATTCTTTTGATTAAAATATTTATTTTTAGATTCTAAAATATTTTAATAATAACCAGTCCTACCTGTGAAAGAAAAGTGATTTCCCAGGGACAGCATGGAAGTGGAAAACCTAAGGAGTTGCCATTATTGTCACAGAGGAGCCAACTCCCCAGGGTTCAGTTATTTCTTACATAAAATCATTTAGACTGTAAACAAGTTTTTTACTCTTTTAATAATCTTAAGTCCATTGAGGACATAACTTCTTGCCACTCCCCAGTATCATCAGGGAATAAAATCTCCTGAACTGGTGAAGCAATGGGATCCATTATTTGTTTTAACTTATGCCTAAATATCTTGATATTTTGAGACTTGACTTGGGGAACACATTAAGTTCTCCTGTTTACAAGAAACAAGATGAAAGAGTTCATGATATAGGTAAACCATCAGATGATCAGACAACTTTTGTTGCATTTGGACTACTTATTTCCTGATTCTGATCCTTGTTTTTTATATTTTAGGTAGTTATAGTAATAAACACATAACAATGGGAACACTGTGGGTAGACATAATATAAATGTGCTGCTGATTCTTCCTCTATCAGTCTAGCCCATCTAGATCTATTGTCTTTTTTCTCTACAATTTTTTTGTTGTTGTTCACTCATAGTTTAATCCTTAGAGTCCATCAATAGAGCACCTAGGGTAACTAGTTTTGAGTTTGGCCAATGGGAGAAATCAAGAGCATAACACAGGTGAGAGTAAGAGAAAAATATCCAAATTTCTTTTCCATTTTTCTCCCAGTTTCATAATGAAGTGCTACGGTGGCTGCATCTTTCCAAAGAAAATTCCTGCTGAGGTGGACTGGGACATTCTTCCTGGATATAGTTTCACTGTACTCCTCACAGTAGTTCTTGTGTTGGCCTCTTCAGGTCTGGGACTAAACTTGCATTCTAAACCTAGCCACAGATACTTCAATTTCTTGGACTGATTTCTTTAACTCTGACTGCATTGTCTTTATAAATTTGGTCCATTAAATTATCTTTAGTTAAAACATCTGAGTAAAATTTTGTTTCTCATCCCTTACTTATACCAGGGTGTCACATGATAGTTATTCAATAAATGCTGCAGTAGAATATGCATTTCTGGCTTCAATATTGCTGGATGCTAAAAGGGTCATTGAATCACCATCCTTCTGGATCATGGGTCACTTGCAGACTAAACACAAAAATCAGAGATTAACATTACTGGGATTATCACAGATAAAATTGAATTTGAGAATGTGTCTTAGAGGTGCTTCTCTGTCCCCCTTTTTTTTGACAACTGGAATCACCCAGGCACAGCAAAGCTGTGAGATAACTATTGCTCCCTTCTCCCCTTTCCAGAGCCAAGACCACGCAGCGTGTCTGACTGAGATGGGACATTGTTACCAATCACCTGTAAGTAAGTAGGCATAAGTGGAGAGTATCTGAAGTGTACTTCACATCACAGTGTGTTTACAGTTGCTTCCAGATGTGTTTGACTTGAAATAAAGGTACTGTACCAGTGTACTCTGCAGTATGGTACAGAAGAGCACACACAAACAGTTAGTGGTAGAGGATGCACGCACATAAAGTAGGCTAGACATGTGAACTAACTGATGTGATTTGACATGTGAACACACACTCACACCTTTGAAAGTTCACAACTTGAAAGCTCATATGTAAAGGACCTACTGTATGTGAATGCAGTTTTGCTGTTTGTGGCAGCATAGATGTACTTGGAGGACATTAAACTACTAAAATAAGGCAGAAAGAGACAAAAAGAAATGATGTATGATATCACATATAGGTGGAATATAAAAAAATACAACAATATTGTGAAGTAAACAAAAAAGAACCAGAGGCACAGATATAGACAAACTAGTGGTTATCGGTGGGAGAGGGAAGCAGGGGAATGCAATACAGCATTAGGAAAAAAAATGAGTTGTTATGAGAATATATAAAATCACATGTAAAGAAAGTGAAGTTGCTCAGTTGTGCCAACTCTTTGCGACCCCATGGACAGTGGCCTGCACCAAGCTCCTCCTTCCATGGGATTTTCTAGGCAAAAGTACTGGAGTGGGTTGTCATTTCCTTCTCCAGGGAATCTTCCCGACCCAGGGATCAAACCTGGGTCTCCCGCATTTACCATCTGAGCCAAAATTTCAAAGCACTACAGATTTTAAAGAATGGTTCAGCCAATAAAGATAATAGAATAACATAACATAAAATTTATACATATATAAACATTTGTTGTTGTTCAGTCACTCATTCATGTCTGAGTCTGTGACTCCATGGACTGCAGCATGCCAGGCTTCCCTGTCCTTCAATATCTCCCTGAGTTTGCTCACTCATGTCCATTGAGTCCACTATGTCATCCAACCATCTTATCCTTTTCCACCCCCTTCTCTTCCTGCCCTCAATCTTTACCAACATCAGGGTCTTCGTATCAGATGACCGAAGTTTTGGACCTTCAGCTTCAACATCAGTCCTTCCAATGAATATCCAAGATTCATTTCTTTTAGGATTGACTGGTTTGATGTCCTGGCTGTCCAAGGGACTCTTCAAAAGTATTCTCTAGCACCACAATTCAAAAACATCAGTTCTTCAGCACTCAGTCTTCTTTATGGTCTAGCTCAAACATCCGTAAATGACTACTGAGAAAACCATAACATTGTCAATATGGATCTTTGTTGACAAAGTGATGTTGCTGCTTTTTAATGCGTTGTCTAGGTTTGTAAAATCGTTTCTTCCAAGGAGCAAGGATCTTTTAATTTCATGCTACAGTCACTATCAACAGTGGTTTTGGAGCCCAAGAAAATAAAATCTGTCATTGTTTCTATTTTTTCCCCATCTATTTACTATGAAGTGATGGGACCTGACGACATGATCTTAGCTTTTGGAATATGAGTTTTAAGCCAGTTTTTTCACTCTTCTATTTAACCTTCATCAAGAAGGTCTTCAGTTTCTATTTGCCTTCTGCCATAAGGGTGGTGTCACCTGCATATCTGAGGGTATTGTTATTTCTCTGGGCAATCTTTTTTTTTTTTAATTTTATTTTATTTTTAAACTTTACATAATTGTATTAGTTTTGCCAAATATCAAAATGAATCCGCCACAGGTATACATGTGTTCCCCATTTTGGACCCTCCTCCCTCCTCCCTCCCCATACCATCCCACTGGGTCATCCCAGTGCACTAGCCCCAAGCATCCAGTATTGTGCATCGAACCTGGACTGGCAGCTCGTTTCTTACATGATATTTTACATGTTTCAATGTCATTCTCCCAAATCTTCCCACCCTCTCCCTCTCCCACAGAGTCCATAAGACTGTTCTATACATCAGTGTCTCTTTTGCTGTCTCGTACACCGGGTTATTGTTACCATCTTTCTAAATTCCATATATATGCGTTAGTATACTGTATTGGTGTTTTTCCTTCTGGCTTACTTCACTCTGTATAATAGGTTCCAGTATCATCCACCTCGTTAGAACTGATTCAAATGTATTCTTTTTAATGGCTGAGTAATACTCCATTGTGTATATGTACCACAGCTTTCTTATCCATTCATCTGCTGATGGGCATCTAGGTTACTTCCATGTCCTGGCTATTATAAACAGTGCTGCGATGAACATTGGGGTACACGTGTCTCTTTCCCTTCTGGTTTCCTCAGTGTGTATGCCCAGCAGTGGGACTGCTGGATCATAAGGCAGTTCTATTTCCCGTTTTTTAAGGAATCTCCACACTGTTCTCCATAGTGGCTGTACTAGTTTGCATTCCCACCAACAGTGTAAGAGGGTTCCCTTTTCTCCACATCCTCTCCAGCATTTATTATTTGTAGACTTTTGGATCGCAGCCATTCTGACTGGCATGAAATGGTACCTCATAGTGGTTTTGATTTGCATTTCTCTGATAATGAGTGATGTTGAGCATCTTTTCATGTGTTTGTTAGCCATCTGTACGTCTTCTTTGGAGAAATGTCTATTTAGTTCTTTGGCCCATTTTTTGATTGGGTCATTTATTTTTCTGGAGTTGAGCTGGAGGAGTTGCTTGTATATTTTTTAGATTAGTTGTTTGTCAGTTGCTTCATTTTCTTGGTGTATGATCTTTTTAATGTGTTGTTGGATTCTGATTGCTAGAATTTTGTTAAGGATTTTTGCATCTATGTTCATCAGTGATATTGACCTGTAGTTTTCTTTTTTTGTGGGGTCTTTGTCAGGTTTTGGTATTAGGGTGATGGTGGCCTCATAGAATGAGTTTGGAAGTTTACCTTCCTCTGCAATTTTCTGGAAGAATTTGAGCAGGATAGGTGTTAGCTCTTCTCTAAATTTTTGGTAGAATTCAGCTGTGAAGCCGTCTGGACCTGGGCTTTTGTTTGCTGGAAGATTTTTTCATTACAGTTTCATTTTCTGTGCTTGTGATGGGTCTGTTAAGATTTTCTATTTCTTCCTGGTCCAGTTTTAGAAAGTTGTACTTTTCTAAGAATTTGTCCATTTCTTCCACATTGTCCATTTTATTGGCATATAATTGTTGATAGTAGTCTCTTATGATCCTTTGTATTTCTGTGTTGTCTGTTGTGATCTCTCCATTTTCGTTTCTAATTTTATTGATTTGATTTTTCTCCCTTTGTTTCTTGATGAGTCTGGCTAATGGTTTGTCAATTTTATTTATCCTTTCAAAGAACCAGCTTTTGGTTTCGTTGATTTTTGCTATGGTCTCTTTTGTTTCTTTTGCATTTATTTCTGCTCTAATTTTTAAGATTTCTTTCCTTCTACTAACCCTGGGGTTCTTCATTTCTTCCTTTTCTAGTTGCTTTAGGTGTAGAATTAGGTTATTTATTTGACTTTTTTCTTGTTTCTTGAGGTGTGCCTGTATTGCTATGAACTTTCCCCTTAGGACTGCTTTTACCGTGTCCCACAGGTTTTGGGTTGTTGTGTTTTCATTTTTATTCGTTTCTATGCAAATTTTGATTTCTTTTTTGATTTCTTCTGTGATTTGTTGGTTATTCAGCAGCGTGTTGTTCAGCCTCCATATGTTGGAATTTTTAATAGTTTTTCTCCTGTAATTGAGATCTAATCTTACTGCATTGTTGTCAGAAAAGATGCTTGGAATGATTTCTATTTTTTTGAATTTACCAAGGCTAGCTTTATGGCCCAGGATGTGATCTATCCTGGAGAAGGTTCCATATGTACTTGAGAAAAAGGTGAAATTCATTGTTTTGGGATGAAATGTCCTATAGATATCAATTAGGTCTAAGTGGCCTATTGTATTGTTTAAAGTTTGTGTTTCCTTGTTAATTTTCTGTTTAGTTGATCTATCCATAGGTGTGAGTGGGGTATTAAAGTCTCCCACTATTATTGTGTTATTGTTAATTTCTCCTTTCATACTTGTTAGCATTTGTCTTACATACTGCGGTGTTCCGGTGTTGGGTGCATATATATTTATAATTGTTATATCTTCTTCTTGGATTGATCCTTTGATCATTATGTAATGACCTTCTTTGTCTCTTTTCATAGCCTTTGTTTTAAAGTCTATTTTATCTGATATGAGTATTGCTACTCCTGCTTTCTTTTGGTCCCTATTTGCATGGAAAACCTTTTTCCAGCCCTTCACTTTCAGTCTGTATGTGTCCCCTGTTTTGAGGTGGGTCTCTTGTAGACAACATATGTAGGGGTCTTGTTTTTTTATCCATTCAGTCAGTCTTTGTCTTTTGGTTGGGGCATTCAACCCATTTACGTTTAAGGTAATTACTGATAAGTATGATCCCATTGCCATTTACTTTATTGTTTTGGGTTCGAATTTATACACCATTTTTGTGTTTCCTGTCTAGAGAATATCCTTTAGTATTTGTTGGAGAGCTGGTTTGGTGGTGCAGAATTCTCTCAGCTTTTGCTTGTCTGAAAAGCTTTTGATTTCTCCTTCATACTTGAATGAGATCCTTGCTGGGTACAATAATCTGGGCTGTAGGTTATTTTCTTTCATCATTTTAAGTATGTCTTGCCATTCCCTCCTGGCTTGAAGAGTTTCTATTGAAAGATAAGCTGTTATCCTTATGGGAATTCCCTTGTGTGTTATTTGTTGTTTTTCCCTTGCTGCTTTTAATATTTGTTCTTTGTGTTTGATCTTTGTTAATTTGATTAATATGTGTCTTGGGGTGTTTCTCCTTGGGTTTATCCTGTTTGGGACTCTCTGGGTTTCTTGGACTTGGGTGATTATTTCCTTCCCCATTTTAGGGAAGTTTTCAACTATTATCTCCTCAAGTATTTTCTCATGGTCTTTCTTTTTGTCTTCTTCTTCTGGGACCCCTATGATTCGAATGTTGTAGTGTTTAATATTGTCCTGGAGGTCTCTGAGATTGTCCTCATTTCTTTTAATTTGTTTTTCTTTTATCCTCTCTGATTCATTTATTTCTACCATTCTATCTTCTAATTCACTAATCCTATCTTCTGCCTCTGTTATTCTACTATTTGTTGCCTCCAGAGTGTTTTTAATTTCATTTATTGGATTATTCATTATATATTGACTCTTTTTTATTTCTTCTAGGTCCTTGTTAAACCTTTCTTGCATCTTCTCAATCCTTGTCTCCAGGCTATTTATCTGTGATTCCATTTTAATTTCAAGATTTTGGATCAATTTCACTATCATTATTCAGAATTCTTTATCTGGTAGATTCCCTATCTCTTCCTCTTTTGTTTGGTTTGGTGGGCATTTATCCTGTTCCTTTATCTGCTGGGTATTCCTCTGTCTCTTCATCTTGTTTAAATTGCTGCGTTTGGGGTGTCCTTTCTGTATTCTGTGGAGTTCTCTTTATTGTGGCGTTTCCTCGTTGTGTGTGGGTTTGTATAGGTGGCTTGTCAAGGTTTCCTGGTTAGGGAAGCTTGTGTCAGTATTCTGGTGAGTGGAGCTGTATTTCTTCTCTCTGGAGTGCAATGAAATGTCCAGTAATGAGTTATGAGATGTCTATGGTTTTGGGGTGACTTTGGGCAGCCTGTATCTTGAAGCTCAGGGCTGTGTTCCTTTGTTGCTGGAGAATTTGCTTGGTATGTCTTGCCCTGGAACTTGTTGGCCCTTGTGTGGTGCTTGGTTTCAGTGTCCGTATGGAGGCATTTGATGAGCTCCTGTCAATTAATGTTCCTTGGAGTCAGGAGTTCCCTGGAGTCAGGGTTTGGACTTAAGCCTCCTGCTTCCAGTTATTGGTCTTATTTTTACAGTAGTTTCAAAACTTCTCCTTCCATACAGCACCATTAATAAAACATCTATGTTAAAGATGAAAAGTTTCTCTACTGTGAGGGTCACTCAGAGAGGTTCACAGCGTTACATGGAGAAGAGAAGAGGGAGGAGGGAGTTAGAGGTGACCCAAATGAGATGAGGTGGAATCAGTAGTGGAGAGAGTGGGCTAGCCAGTAGTCACTTCCTTATGTGCACTCCACAACTGGACCACTCAGAGATGTTCACAGAGTTATACAGAGAAGAGAAGAAGGAGGAAGGTGACAGAGGTGGCCAGAAGGATAAAAAGGGGGGAATGAAAAGGAGAGAGACACATCCAGCCAGTAATCAGTTCCCTAAGTGTTCTCCACCGTCTGGAACACACAGAAATTTACAGAGTTGGGTAGAGTAGAGAGGGGTTAGGGAGGAGACACAGGTGACCTGGTGGAGAAAAAGGAGAGTCCAAAGGGAGAGAGAGCAGTCAAGCCAGTAATCTCGCTCCCTAGTGAAAAATGGGTCCTGAAGATTGGGTTCTTAAAGGTACAAAATTGGTAACAGATACATAACATAAAAGCAAAAATTAAAAATCTAGAGTAGAGTTTGGAATTTCAAAAATACGATGTTAAAGAAAAGAAGGAAAAGAAAGAGAGAAAAAACAAACAAACAAAAACAAACAATGTCACAAAAATTATAAAGAAAATACAGGTACAAAATTTATATCAAATACCAAAAAACATAAATTAAAAATCTAGAGTAGAGTTTGGAATTTCAGATATACAGTGTTATATAAAAGAAGAAGAGAAAGAAACAGAGAAAAGAAAAAAAAAAGTCACAGAAATCATAAAAAAGACTATAGGTACAAAATTGATAATATATACCAAAAAGCTAAAATTAAAAATCTAGAGTAGAGTTTGGAATTTCAAAAATACAATGTTAAAGAAAAGAAGAAGAAGAAGAAAAAAACACAAGGTCAAAAAATTATAAGAAATATATATATGAAGTTTGCTGAAGAAGAAAAAAATAGGGTCTTTTTTTTTTTTTTTGCAAAGTAATAGGTTATAAAAGTGAAAATTAAGGGAACAATAGAGGACTTAAAATTAAAAAAAAAAAAAAGAAAGAATGGTGGTAAAAAATAGTAAAAATATATCTAGGACTTTCTTCGGTTTTGTTGTGAGTATTGTGGGTTCAGTTCATTTTTGGCTAGTTCCTTGGTCCGACTTATATTTCTCAAGATCTATAGGCCCCTTCCTATGTAGTCCGTAGTAACCACAGGGTTTTAATCTATTGCCTGTAGCTTCCAAGGCGTTTCCTTCTGTTATAACTTCTTCTGTTTGTTGGTCTCTTCAGTGTCTGGTTTCTGCCCTGACACAAAGGGGATGGTGGAGGACACTTTTTTTTTTTTTTTTTTAGACTCACTTGTTCAGTCGCGCTGCGGGGAGGGAGGGAGGGATGCTGCAAACAAATAACACTGGCGTGCGCTCACAATGCCTCAGCCACACTGGGTCTGCCCCCGCTCACGGCGCGTGTAGCCTCCCTGCCTACACTGCTCGGGCTCTAGGTTGTTCCACTGGGAACAATCCGAGGCCGGCCCCGGGCTGCATGTACCTCTCAGATCCAAGCCGCTCAGGTTCAGGCACTTGGGTAGTCCTCAGAGGCGCAGACTCAGTTGGGCCTGTGTTTTGTGCTCTTCCCAGGTCCGAGCAGCTCAGGTGATGAGGTGTTTGGTGAGCGCCAATGCTGCGACTTATCGCCTCCCCGCCACTCAGTTATCTGGGTGTAAAACCACCTTCTCAGGCAGATGTTGACCGTCCAGACCCCCAATAAGTTTTAGATAGCAAATAAGCCTGCTTACAGTTTTATAGATAATGTCTCTCTGGGGTTGCGATTGCCCCCTTCCGGCTCTGGCTGCCTGTCACCGGAGGGGGAAGGTTTGCAGCTGGCTATCTCTATTCAGTCCTTTGTTCCGTGCACGGGCCTGGCGGTGTCTTAGGTTAGGGCTGGCTTTTCGCGTGGTAGATATCCCTCCATCTGGTTTGCTAGCCAAAATTATTTCGCTCAGATAGCGCTCAGGGTATTCAGGCCAGATTCTTACTCCCAGCGATGCAGCCCGCGCCGCGCCTCCCTGCCCAGCCCCCGCTTGCTAATGGCGGATGCAGGCGTCTGCACTGCTTCTCCGCTGGGGGAGTTACCGTAGGGCTCACAATCTGCGAGTTTTAATTATTTATTTTTTCTCCCTGTTATGTTGCCCTCAGTGCTTCCAAAGCTCGGCACAGATTCGGCAGTGAGAAGGTTTCCTGGTGTTCGGAAACTTCTCTCTTTTTAAGACTCCCTTCCCGGGACGGAACTCCGTCCCTCCCTCTTTTGTCTCTTTTTTTTTGTCTTTTATATTTTTTCCTACCTCTTTTGAAGAGTTGGGTTGCTTTTCTGGGTGCCTGATGTCCTCTGCCGGCATTCAGAAGTTGTTTTGTGGAATTTACTTGACGTTTAAATGCTCTTTTGATGAATTTGTGGGGGAGAAAGTGTTCTCCCTGTCCTACTCCTCCGCCATCTTGGCTCCTCCCCTCTCTGGGCAATCTTGATTTCAGCTTGTGCTTCATCCAGTCCAGCATTTTGCATGATTTACTCTGCATATAAGTTAAATAAACAGGGTGACAATATACAACTTTATCATACTCCTTTCCAAATTTTGAACCTGGAACCTGTTTGCTGTTCCATGTCAGTTCTAACTGTTGCTTTTTGACCTGCATACAGATTTCTCAGGGGGCAGGTAAGGTGTTCTGGTATTCTTATCTGTTTGAAAGTTTTCCACAGCTTGTTGTGACTACACAGTTAAGGGTTTTGGCATAGTCAATGAAACAGAAATATATGTTTTTTATGGAATTGCTTTGCTTTTTCTATGATCTGATGGATGTTGGCAATTTGATCTCTGGTTCCTCTGCTTTTTCTAAATTCAGCTTGTGCATGTGGAAGTTCTCAGTCTCCATACTCTTGAAACTTAGCTTGAAGGATTTTGAACATTAACTTGCTAACATGTGAAATGAGTGTAATTGTGTGGCAGTTTGAACATTTCTTGGCATTGCCCATCTTTGGGATTGGAATGAACACTGACCTTTACCAGTCCTGTAACAACTGCTGAGTTTTCCAAAGTTGCTGGCCTTTTAAGTGCAGCATTTTAACAATGTCATCTTTTAGGATTTGAAACGGCTCAGCTGGAATTTCTTCACCTCAACTAGATTTATTTATAGTAATGCTTCCTAAGGCCCACTTGACTTCACACTCCAGGATGTCTAACTCCAGGCAAGTGATCACACCATGATGGCTATCTGAGTCATTAAGACCTTTTTTGTACAGTTCTTCTGTGTATTTTTGCCACCTCTTCTTAATATCTTCTGATTCTGTTAGGTCCTTACCATTTCTGTCCTTTATTGTGCCCATCTTTGCATAAAATGTTCCCTTTGTATCTCTAATTTTCTTGAAGATAGCTCTAGTCTTTCCCAGTCTATTGGTTTCCTCTATTTTTTTTTTTTTTTTTTGCACTGTTCACTTAGGAAGACTTTCTTATCTCTTCTTGCTATTCTTTGGAATTCTACAGTCACATGGGTAAGTCTTTCCTTTTCTCCTTTGTCTTTCACTTCTCTTCTGACCTATTTGTAAAGCCTCCTAAAACTTTTGCTTTGTTGCATTTCTCTTTCTTGGGTAAAAAGAAAAAGTAGCTGCCTCCTGTACTACGGAATTTCTGTCCATAATTCTTCAGACACTCTGCCTATCAGATCTTGTCCCTTGAATCTATTTGTCACTTCCACTGTATAATTAGAAATCTACAAATTGTTAAACTTAGAACTAGGATATTGTATACCATAGACAAGATCCAGTACAAAGGAAAATGTTCTCAATCACTGTTCAAAAACTATCAAGCATTTCAAGACAATGAGAGTAGAGCATGAAATGGGCTTCTGAAAAAAGAAGCATGCTAACTGCACAAGTTGGATCTGCATGAAGCTTGCATTTCTGCAACAGTTTGTAAGCAGAGCTGCCAATGGAGTATGGAGGGAAAAAGGAAAGTATCCTAAAACCTACAAAAATATTTTTAAAATGGAAAGAGAAAGGAAAATTGCTCCCCAAATCAAGTGTTAAGTGCTTGTATAGTGTGTGTGCTCAGTCACTAAGTCGATTCTCACTCTTTGCAATGCCATGGATGTAGCCAGTGGGCTTCTCTGTCCATGGGAATTTCACTGGCAAGAATATTGAAATGGGAGCCATTTCCTCCTCCAGCTAAGTGTTTGTGAGACTGTTCAAAAAGAGAATCCACCCGTCTAGATGAATTTCATAGGACATTCTATTACAAGTGAAAGGGAAACTATTTTTTCCCCAGAAAAAAAGCATCAAAAATAAACTCTTTGCAAGAATTCACTGTAAGAATATTTCTCAAGTTTCCCAACTCCTTTGTTTTGTTTTAAATCTCATGAGAAAATGATGACAGGCTATTAAAATCATGGATCCTCAATAAAAACAATGCACCCACACAAAATCTTTTCCAATGAGTCAGTTTTTTGCATCAGGTGGCCAAAGTATTGGAGCTTCAGCTTCAGCATCAGTCCTTCCAATGAATATTTAAGACTGATTTCCCTCATGCTGGGAAAGATTGATGACAGGGGGAGAAGAGGATGACAGGACAAGATGATTGGATGGCATCACCGAGTTGATGGACATGTGTTGGAGTAAGATCTGGAAGCTGGTGATGGACAGGGAAGCTTGGTGTGCTGTAGTCCATAGGGTAGCAAAGAGTTGGACACAACTGAGATGACTGAATGACTGACACAAAATCTTCCAAAGAAATAAACAAATCCACTTCAAGTGGTTCTAAGATTGCCTGTTTCTAATGATAATATCTCTTGTACTAGAATCAGTCTCATTCTACATCTGAGGACATGTCTGTGGGGAGTGGAACATTTGCCTATTTTGATTCTTCTGCAACAGTGACAGCTCTGTAAAATATTGTTCATAAAGATCAATATTTCAGTAACTCTGTTGTCCAGGAAATTAGTTGAATTTGAAACTGACACTGAAAACAGAAAGGATTGCATGTACATATTTTGAGAAAACAAAGTGCAAATTGTGGGCATAATATTAAGAATGTAATAAAATGTCCTTTCAACCAAAAATAGAGAGTAGAAACACGGAGGCTTAATATTGGTTTGGGTATGCTTCTATTTTCTCTACCTATGATTAAGAAAGTTCACTGATCCACTCTAAACTGAGAAGACAACCATATTTCTAGCAGAATATGGGAGGTAAAGGCCTGCTTTTAAATCAAATCTCAGAAGGACTTAGCAACAGTAGCTATGAATGTGATATTGGGAATAAACCCACACAAGATTCACTGGAACATCTGGGTTCAGAAAGTCAATCATATGCCTCAGTCTTATTCTAAATAATTTCAAATCTCTAATTTCCCTAAGAGCTCTATGCAGGCACACAAAATATTTCAACTTGAAATTTCATGAGCATTCAATTTTCTTTAATACTGAAACTGCCTCCTCTTCAAAATCAGAACTCTCACCAGTGTCCTCCTGATGAACATGTATGTCTTGGGCAGGTCAGGAATGACCAGGATTCTGAAAGTGCCAAGGTGATTGGTAAACACCATTTATGTAGGTAATTTAATTGATTCCTCTAAACACAGAGACAGTGATTTACTCTTGAAGTTTCAGCTAAAGAGATCGTTTCCTCTAAAGGAAAGTGAATCACTAATTCACCTGTGCCACACGACTAGTATGTTTCAGGGTAGGATTTGAATTCCTGCCTTCAAAAACGCTGTTGACTATTTTTTCAGTCATAGATAGTTTCCATTCCTCAAACTAAAAGACACAGTTTGTCCATTCTCCCTTCAGTATTTTTTTTTAAACATTCCTTTAGCTTTCCCTGAGTCACGACTCTCTCCATTCTCATCAGATTTAGGTTCAGTTCAGTTCAGTTCAGTCGCTCAGTCGTGTCTGACTCTTTGTGACCCCATGAATCACAGCACACCAGGTCTCCCTGTCCATCACCAACTCCCGGAGTTCACTCAGACTCACGTCCATCGAATCAGTGATGCCATTCAGCCATCTCATCCTCTGTCGTCCCTTTCTCCTCCTGCCCCCAATCCCCCCCAGCATCAGAGTCTTCTCCAATGAGTCGTATCTTCGCATGAGGTGGCCAAAGCACTGGAGTTTCAGCTTTAGCATCATTCCTTCCAAAGAAATCCCAGGGCTTCTCCTTCAGAATGGACTGGTTGGATCTCCTGCACTCCTTGCAGGGACTCTCAAGAGTCTTCTCCAACACCACAGTTAAAAAGCATCAATTATTCGATGCTCAGCTTTCTTCACAGTCCAAATCTCACATCCATATATGACCACAGGAAAAAACATAGCCTTGCCTAGATGGACGTTTGTTGGCAAAGTAATGGTCTCTGCTTTTGAATATGCTATCTAGCCTGGTCATAACTTTTCTTCCAAGGAGTAAGCATCTTTTAATTTCATGGCTGCAGTCACCATCTGCAGTGATTTTGGAGCTGAAAAAAATAAAGTCTGCCACTGTTTCCCCATCTATTTCCCATGAAGTGATGGGACCAGATGCCATGATCTTCGTTTTCTGAATGTTGATCTTTAAGCCAACTTTTTCACTCTCCACTTTCACTTTCATCAAGAGGCTTTTGAGTTCCTCTTCACTTTCTGCCATAAGGGTGGTGTCATCTGCATATCTGAGGTTATTGATATTTCTCCTGGCAGTCTTGATTCCAGCTTGTGTTTCTTCCAGCCCAGCGTTTCTCATGATGTACTCTGCATAGAAGTTAAATAAGCAGGGTGACAATATACAGCCTTGATGTACTCCTTTTCCTATTTGGAATCACTCTGTTGTTCCATGTCCTGTTCTAACTGTTGTTTCCTGAGCTACATACAGTTTTCTCAAGAGGCAGGTCAGGTGGTCTGGTATTCCCATCTCTTTCAGAATTTTCCACAGTTTATTGTGATCCACACAGTCAAAGGCTTTTGTATAGTCAATAAAGCAGAAGTAGATGTTTTTCTTGAACTCTCTTGCTTTTTCCATGATCCAACAGACGTTGGCAATTTGATCTCTGGTTCCTCTGCCTTTTCTAAAACCAGCATGAACATCAGGAAGTTCATGGGTCACATATTGCTGAAGCCTGGCTTGAAGAATTTTGAGCGTTACTTTACTAGCATGTGAGATGAGTGAAATTGTGTGGTAGTTTGAGCATTCTTTGGCATTGCCTTTCTTTGAAACTGGAATGAAAACTGACCTTTTCCAGTCCTGTGGCCACTGCCGAGCTTTCCAAATATGCTGGCATATTGAGTGCAGCACTTTCACAGCATCATCTTTCAGGATTTGAAATAGCTCAACTGGAATTCCATCACCTCCATTAGCTTTGTTCATAGTGATGCTTTCTAAGGCCCACTTGACTTCACATTCCAGGATGTCTGGCTCTAGGTCAGTGATCACAACATCGTGATTATCTGGGTCATGAAGATCTTTTTTGTACAGTTCTTCTGTGTATTCTTGCCACCTCTTCTTAATATCTTCTGCTTTTGTTAGGTCCACACCATTTTTATCCTTTATCGAGCCCATATTTGCATGAAATATCCCCTTGGTATCTCTAATTTTCTTGAATAGATCTCTAGTCTTCCCCATTCTGTTGTTTTCCTCTATTTATTTGCATTGATCACTGAAGAAGTCTTTCTTATCTCTTCTTGTTATTCTTTGGAACTCTGCATTCAGATGCTTATATCTTTCCTTTTCTCCTTTGCTTTTCACTTCTCTTCTTTTCACGGCTATTTGTAAGCCCTCCCCAGACAACCTTTTTGCTTTTTTGCATTTCTTTTCCACGGGGATGGTCTTGATCCCTGTCTCCTGTACAGTGTCATGAACCTCATTCCATAGCTCATCAGGCACTCCATCTATCAGTTTTAGGTCCTTAAATCTATTTCTCACTTCCACTGTATAATCATAAGGGATTTGATTTAGGTCATACCTGAATGGTCTAGTGGTTTTCCCTATTTTCTTCAATTTACGTCTGAATTTGGTAATAAGGAGTTCATAATCTGAGCCACAGTCAGCTCCTGGTCTTGTTTTTGTTGACTATACAGAGCTTGTCCATCTTTGGCTGCAAAGAATATAATCAATCTGATTTCGGTGTTGACCATCTGGTGATGTCCATGTGTAGAATCTTCTCTTGTGTTGTTGGAAAAGGGTGTTTGCTATGACCAGTGCATTTTATTGGCAAAAGTCTATTAGCCTTTGCCCTGCTTCATTCTGTATTCCAAGGCCAAATTTGCCTGTTACTCCAGGTGTTTCTTGACTTCCTGCTTTTGCATTCCAGTCCCCTATAATGAAAAGGACATCTTTTTTGGGTGTTAGTTCTAAAACGTCTTGTAGGTCTTCAACTTCAGCTTCTTCAGCATTACTGGTTGAGGCATAGACTTGGATTACTGTGATATTGAATGGTTTGCCTTGGAAATGAACAGAGATCATTCTGTCTTTTTTGAGAATGCATTGTCTTTTTTGAGACTGCATTTCAGACTCTTTTGTTGACCATGATGACTACTCCGTTTCTTCTGAGGGATTCCTGCCTGCAGTAGTAGATATAATGGTCATCTGAGTTAAATTCCCCCATTCCAGTCCATTTTAGTTTGCTGATTCCTAGAATGTCGACATTCACTCTTGCCATCTCTTGTTTGACCACTTCCAATTTGCCTTTGTTCATGGACCTGACATTCCAGGTTCCTATGCAATATTGCTCTTTACAGCATCGAACCTTGCTTCTATCACCAGTCACATCCACAACTGGGTATTGTTTTTGCTTTGGCTCCATCCCTTCATTCTTTCTGGAGTTATTTCTCCACTGATCTCCAGTAGCATATTGGGCACCTACTGACCTGGGGAGTTCCTCTTTCAGTATCCTTTCATTTTGCCTTTTCATACTGTTCATGGGGTTCTCAAGGCAAGAATACTGAAGTTGTTTGCCATTCCCTTCTCCAGTGGACCACATTCTGTCAGACCTCTCCACCATGACTTGCCTGTCTTGGGTTGCCCCATGGGCATGGCTTAGTTTCATTGAGTTAGACAAGGCTGTGGTCCTAGTGTGATTAGATTGACTAGTTTTCTGTGAGTATGGTTTCCGTGTGTCTGCCCTCTGATGCCCTCTTGCAACACGTACCATCTTACTTGGGTTTCTCTTACATTGGGCGTGGGGTATCTCTTCACGGCTGCTCCAGCACAGAGCTTAAGGAACAACATACCCTTGAACAAGGTGAGTTGTTTTGTTCTATAATCATTATCTCTGGGCTTAAAGGAAGTCAGTCATAAAGATTATTGTCATAATAACTCAGAATTTAAGGAAAAAGTCTTACGTGTCTAAGGCAAAGGAATGTAGACAAAAATGTTGTCTTTCTTTCCTCCTTGAGATCTCCAGACTCCTTATTAACCTACATACGAATTAACTCTCTCACTACACATTTTCTGGGTAAAGTGGCATTCATTTATCCATTAATCCATTCATTCATGTATTCATATAGTTATCAAATATTCAGAGATAATCCCTTGTTTGCCACTGTATGGTCGATGAAGAAAGTGAAAGAAAAAGACAAAAGATGTTTTTTTGTCCTTCAAAAGTTTTTGTTTCATGATGGGAGAGATGAGGCATAGAAGTTGTACAATCAGATTTTAAATAGTTAAGAATTAGTGAAAATTGTGTTGGAAATGGAAGAGAATAGAGCTTGCAATACTCAAAGAACTATAATGCAGTAGGCATAGTTTATTAGTTTATTAACTCAGTAGATATTTATTGAGAACTCTAGGTTTTGGAATAATTTCTGACTTTAAATTAGTGAGCAAAGCCAGACATGAACCATAGATCTGATCTTCATGAAACTGAGAATACTGCAGATGATAAAATCATGAGACAATCACACTGGTAATATTAAAACTACAGTTGCCAAATTTCTATGAATTAAAATTATATGCTATTTTGAAAACATATCCTAAAAGGATATGACTTTAAGAGATCAGCCAAGGAAGCATTGGAAATATAAAAGGAACAATATAACTAAATCCCTATAATGAAACTGAAAAATAGCAAATTATTAAATATTTTACCAATGGAGAAATAACAAGTAATCTTATGGTACATCTATCTGTATAACCAAACTAAAAGAAACTGGAAAATAAAGTATTTTAAGTACTGAAAGCAAGTATCTGACTTTCTACATTTATATCCAAATAAATGTTTCTTTGAGAACCGACAAGTGATATTCTCAGATAAGTGAATAGGGAGAGAATCTCACTAAAGAGAACTAAATAAGGGTTTATAACACAGAGAAGAAAACTAAACTGTAAATTAAGAGTGGGAACAAAAAGAATTGTGAGTGATATATTTATAATTGTCACTATAATTAAAATTAAAGGAATATTGATATTAAATAATTATAATTGCAATCAGATACAATATAGATAATATTTAAACTTCATTGTTAAATGATTTATTATTAGTGATGTATTCTATACCTGTAAATAACCATTTATAAGTTAGAAGCAGGATGTATTCACAATTAAAATATTCTCAGTTCATTTTACTATTTAATTAGAAAAGTAGATGTACTGATTAATGAAGACTAAGTTAAGACAAGTATGCATATAATTTACAGGAATTTATTAAAAATAAGTAAAAGAATGTGTCATAGATAAACAAAGAGCAAAAAGAATAGAAACTTAAAAATATGATTTAATTCATAGTAGGTAAAGGGGGAAAAAACACATAAAGACAATTTGTGAAAAGCACAAATTAACTTGTTAGAAAATATTCAAAAGTGTCAACCCTCACAATAAAATAAGATACACAATGATTAAAAGGACTCAGGACCTGAAAATAAAAGTTTTGAAATATACATAACAGGCATAACCAACTAAAATCAATGGGGAGCACGGATATACCTGTGGCGGATTCATTTCAATGTTTGGCAAAACTAATACAATATTGTAAAGTTTAAAAATAAAATAAAATTTAAAAAAATAAAAAAAAACACTGCCCAATATATGTGAATATCAGAGTTTTAGACTTTATATATCATATAAGGAATAGAAACCATAAATGTTAAAATGAATAACACTAGTTCAGTACTTGACTAGACCTAATCATACAGCCTCGATATATTTTAAAAAATTTAAAAAAAAGGCAAATCCACATCATCTTTCTCCATTTTTGCATAAGAAAATTCAAACTTTTTTAAGGCTATGGAAGATCTTTAGGAATACATTGCAGTAGATGGAAGTAATAGAACCCTGCTCTGCTCAGTTCTCATCTCCTATAAGCACTTTCAGCATCATAGTCTTCCCCCCAAATGTACCTCAGAGGGGGTACAAAGATGGGCAGTAGGGTCCATGACATGGAGAGGTGCAGGATCTGAGTTTCTAAAGTATATGAAACAAAAGGACCTGCTGTTAGAGAATAGGAAGCACTGTTCAATACTCTATAATAATCTAAATGGGTACACAATTTGAAAAAAGTAGTTACATGTATGTGTATAACTGTGTCCCCTTGCTGTACACCTGAAATTAACACAACATTGTTAACCAACTCTGCTCCAGTATCAAATAAAAATGAAAAAGAAAAATGTTGCATTGCTCGAAGATGTTACCTGTTAGTTACTGAAACTGGTGGTCTTTATATGAGTTTGTATTTTGGCTGTGTATTCAAAATAGTTCATAACAAAAAATAAATAAAAGTGAAACCACAAGACTAGTTTTATGATAGGGGTATAAATTGTTTTAAAACATTAACAGAATAATAAAAGTATTAAGCAAGAGAGTTCCAGAAAAACATCTATTTCTGCTTTATTGACTATGCCAAAGCCTTTGACTGTGTGGATCACAATAAACTGTAGAAAATTCTGAAAGAGATGGGAATACCAGACCACCTGATCTACCTCTTGAGAAATTTGTATGCAGGTCAGGAAGCAACAGTTAAAACTGGACATGGAACAACAGACTTGTTCCAAATAGGGAAAGGAATACATCAAGGCTGTATATTGTCACCCTGCTTATTTAACTTCTATGCAGAGTACATCATGAGAAACGCTGGGCTGGAAGAAAAACAAGCTGGAATCAAGATTGCTAGGAGAAATATCAATAACTTCAGATATGCAGATGACACCACCCTTATGGCAGAAAGTGAAGAGGAACTCAAAAGCCTCTTGATGAAAGAGAAAGTGGAGAGTGAAAAAGTTGGCTTAAAGATCAACATTCAGAAAACGAAGATCATGGCATCTGGTCCCATCACTTCATGGGAAATAGATGGGGAAACAGTGGAAACAGTGGCAGACTCTATTTTGGGGGGCTCCAAAATCACTGCAGATGGTGACTGCAGCCATGAAATTAAAAGATGCTTACTCCTTGGAAGAAAAGTTATGACCAACCTAGACAGCATATTCAAAAGCAGAGACATTACTTTGCCAACAAAGGTTCGTCTAGTCAAGGCTATGGTTTTTTCCTGTGGTCATGTATGGATGTGAGAGTTGGACAGTGAAGAAGGCTGAGCGCCAAAGAATTGATGCTTTTGAACTGTGGTGTTGGAGAAGACTCTTGAGTGTCCCTTGGACTGCAAGGAGATCCAACCAGTCCATTCTGAAGGAGATCAGCCCTGGGATTTCTTTGGAAGGAATGATGCTAAAGCTGAAACTCCAGTACTTTGGCCACCTCATGGGAAGAGTTGACTCATTTGAAAAGACTCTGATGCTGGGAGGGATTGGGGGCAGGAGGAAAAGGGGACGACAGAGGATGAGATGGCTGGATGGCATCACTGACTCGATGGACGTGAGTCTGAGTGAACTCTGGGAGTTGGTGATGGACAAGGAGGCCTGGAGTGCTGTGATTCATGGGATCACAAAGAGTTGGACATGACTGAGCGACTGATCTGATCTGATCTGATCTGATAGGATATATTACATTTACATAAAAAATCTCATGATCTTCATTCTTATATAATTTGGATAAAAGTAAATAAAAGAAAAATATCAACAGACAATACACATGCATTTTTGACAGGTTCCTGGAAAATAGATTGGAAACCTTAGAAAGCCCTAGAAATCTAACAAAATGTCATTGCCTTAGCATAATTTTTTAATTCTGTCTGGTAAAACTGTGTACCCTTATGGGTAATGTGGACATAATAATCTGCCTTTAATTAATTTTATAGAGCACTGGCAATGATTTTTGGTCTTGTGTTTTAATTTATATATGGTATTTGTTTAATACATTGAGTTACAACTATTTGAAAACATTTTTCCAGGTCTAATACCTGAATTACAAAAAGAAAAACAGTAGTTTATAGCCAAAATGATTTAAAGTACTCACTAATTGATCAGAGAATATGGATATGTGGTATACAAGTGACCAAAATATCTATCCTATTGGCAAATAATTTCTCTTGAGTCACTCTCCTTATTGCTTTTTTAACAATTCCTCCCCCAAGACATATTCCTGACTAGACCTCAAATCAGAATCTTCTGAGTCTCCTGCACTGCAGGCATTCTTTATTGTTGAGCTAATGGGGAAGCTTCCTATAAATTCTAAAAATAGTGAATCCTTATGTCATACACTTGAAACTTATAAATTATAAATCAATTATAAATTAATTTTTAAAAGAATGGACATATATAAATAAGCACCAACTCAAAACAATAAAAAGTGCTGTTGAAGATTTATGATTATCAGAAGCAACTTTTAGATTTTAAGTATCAGAGATGGGATAGAAACTATAAATGATATGAGGAATAATACTAGTTTATTACTTGACATAATACAATAATACAAATTCAATATTTAAATAATTATTAAAAGAGAAAAATTCACAAACCTTTCTCATGTTTTATGTATGAAGTAATAAACATGTGTAGGGATGCTGAAGATCTGAAAAAAACAGAGAAATCAACTAACTTGGCCAAATAGAACCATGTTCTGCTCAACTGCCATCTCTTCTGAGAGTTTTCCAGCACCATAAGATTCCCCAATTTGTATGCCTCAGGAGGAGATGCTAAAGGTGAGTAGTGGGGTCCATGACATGGAGATGTGTGAAAATCCTAAACAAAAGTGTCCTTGTGTAAATGCTTACTGATGATTAGTTATGCACAGTCAAGTGCTCTTTACATTATTTCCTACTTCTGGCTGTGAGCTGTTAATAGTTCATAATTAAAAAAATACTAAATCAAAACACAGTATCACTTTTAAAGTGAAAAGCATATTGGTAAAACAAGCAAACAAGAGTCAAAATAAATAAGCTTTTTAAAAACCTAAAGGAAATTTGGCATTTCTCTCAAAAGTTTTATGAATGAGGATTCCATTACATCAGTACTAATATCTACATATGTTTCTTAGATTAATAATTTAAGATACCCATTGATCTTCACTGATATATAAGGTGAAAACAGGAAAAACTGACCAAAAGAATCAAAGAAAGAAAAATCTTTCTTCCTGATATGGTTGACAGATTTTGGTAAACAGTTGCAAATTATTAAGCCCTCCATATCAAACAAATTGTCATTGTCTTAGCATTATGAAATTTAAAATTTCATAAATTTCTACCATTATGGGTACTACGAGTAGAATTATCTGACATTTATTAATTTTACAGAAAAATAGCAATGCTTTATGATTTTCAGCATGGTGGATGGTGGTGGTTTAGTCACTGAGTCCTGTCAAACTCTTGAGACCCCATGGACTGTAACCTGCCAGGCTCTTCTGTCCATGGGATTCTCCAGGCAACAATATTGGAGTGGATTGCCATTTTCTTCTCCATTCAAGGTTGTAGTCATTTCAAACACAGTAAAGTAACACAAGCTAATGACTGGACTCATTCTTTCAAGTCTCATAAGTGAATTACAAAAGAAAAAGACAAGTCAATGAGAAAAAGTGACTTATTAGTAGAAAATTTTCTCTAATTGGTCAGAGAATACATACCTCTGACTAAATGTGTACCTGATTTGACAAACAAATTCTCTCGAAACACTTTCCTTATTGCTCTTTTAACATCTTTGTTCTGAAGGCTGTAGATGAAAGGGTTTAGCATAGGACTCAGAAAGACATAAAAACAGCTGCATGGTCTGTTCTACAGATGCCTCAGAAGGTGGCCTTAGATACATCCAGAACAGTGTCTCATAAAACATAGTGACAACTGTCAGATGAGACCCACAGGTGGAGAAGGCCTTGTGCTTCCCTTCTGGAGAACTCATTTGCAGAATGGCTGTAAAGATGACAATGTAGGAGATGAGGATGATGGTGAGAGAAAACATGAGGCTGGAACCAGCCCCCACGAACATGGCAGTTTCATTGACATAAGTGTCTGAGCAGGCCAGGACTAGGAAAGGCGAGTCAGCACAGTAAAAGTGGTTGATTTCATTGGGTCCACTGAAGGAGGGACGGAGCATCAGGATGGTCTGGGTAAGACCATTTGCAAAGCCATAAATATAAGATGTAGCAACGAGAGAGAGGCAGACACCTCGGGACATCTTGCTGCCATATAACAAGGGTTTGTGGATGGCCATGTAGTGGTCATAAGCCATTGCTTTGAGCATATAGGTATCTCTGAGCACCAAGGAAATGAAAAAGTCAAACTGTATAAAGCAACCGAGGAAGGAAGTGGTTTTTCTCTTGGATAAGAGATTGACCAGCATCTGAGGAGTAACATTGGTGGCATAACAGAGATCTACAAAGGAGAGGTAGCTGAGGAAGAAGTTCATTGGAGTCTGAAGCTTTGAGTCAGTTCTGATTAACAAAATTATGCCCACATTACCGACGACTGTGATCAGGTAGATGACTAGGAAGACTACAAAAAGGACAGGCTGCAAGTCAGCTCGATCTTCAGTCCAAAGAGGATAAACTCAGTCACCTCTGTGTAATTTTCCTTTAACATTGTGTTTGCTCAGCTTCCAATGATGTCTAAAGTAAATGAAATAAAAATGCATTTTTTTATCATTCTCCATTATTAACATCATTTCATCAATGCCTACTTCTTTCAAACTTCTAAATATATGTGGCATAAAGAAGTTACATAAGGGACTTTTCAGGTTATCCAGTGGTTAGAACTTCATTTTGCAATGCAGGGAACAAAGATTTGATCCCCTTTTAGGGAGCTATGATCCCACATACCTCATGGCCAGAAAAACAAAACATAAAACAGAAGCAATGTTATAAGAAATTCAGTAGTCTTTAAAAATGTTTCTCATCAAATTTGTCTTTAAATATCCAGAAATAATGTAGTAGATGCTTCAATATTTAACTTAATATAGGATACATTTACATAGTTTCAAATACTTTTCTGCAAGTCTTTTCATAGTTGAGAAGCTTAGATCTTTTCTACAAATCATTACCATGGATTGGTCACTTACAATCCCTTTAAATATATGATTTATATTTATATTCTTTAAAACTATGATTTTTTGTTTTCAGAATAATTCTGATGTAGTGTCTAAAGTGTCAATAATTGAAATTCATTGTTTTTTTCCCCACAGGTGAATGATTTAGGGAAATAGAACAAATAGATCTTTATAAAATTGGTGTCTGTCTACCTGCCACTCTAACCTCAAGGTTATTTTCTAGGTAGTCCCTCACACTGCATTGCATGTTCATTTTATGCACCCTTGCCTACCTCAGGTGGCCCTCACATGACCAGATCTTACTTCAGTTAGATATCCCAGGCTATCCTTAGCTTTGTATATTTCAGCCAATTATTTAGGGCAATAATTGGCTCATGGGAAAAAATTAAATCAGTGTTTTTGTATAAATACAGGTAAAAATACAGTACATAAACAATACATGATTATTTTTATATATCCACATTTATCAGTGGTATTAAATATTAAAAGAAGGAATAATTGGGGTAAAATAACATATTAAAAATTTCTTCTTGAGAAGAAGACAATTTTTTAAAGAGTGATTGACAGACCCATCCCCAAACCATAATAATTTTGTTGTAATTTTACCTCATTTTAACTCTCAGAAAATAAAAATAAACTGTATGATAGGGATTCAATTTGAGTCTGTAGAGGTCATACTGTTAATAATAACCATATTATCTATAAAACTGAGACAGTATGTAAGAAATCATAAAGTGCATTTCTCATCTTTAGTACATGATAAAGGAGACTATCTCCTTGGAAGAAAAATCTATGACGATCCTAGATAGCATATTAAAAAGCAGAGATATTACTTCGCTGACAAATGTCTGTCTAATCCAAGCTGTGGTTTTTCCAGTAATCAGGTATGGATGTAAGAACTGGACCATAAAGAAAGCTAAGCACCTAAGAATTGATGTTTTTGAAATGTGGTGTTGGAGAAGACTCTTGAGAGTCCCTTGGACTGCAAGGAGATCCAACCAGTTCATCTTAAAAGAAATCAGTCATGAACATTCATTGGAAGGACTGATGCTGAAGCTGAAACTCCAGTACTTTGGCCACCTGATGGGAAGAGATGACTTGGCAAGGAAAACTTAGAGAGAAGTGGACAGAAGTGGCTCTGGGCACTATAAAACTTGGTATTCTTGACAGACTCTCAACCTGAGGTTCTGTCTTGTGGCCTTTGATCTATTTCTTTTTCCATTGTGATACCACTCCATGGCATATTTATAAATATTTGTAATATGAAAAAAATAGAATTTAGCTCAGCTGGTAAAGAATATGCATGCAATGCAGGAGCTTCCCTGGTGGCTCAGAGGGTAAAGCATCTGTCTGCAGTGCAGGAGACCTGTGTTCAATCCCTGGGTCAGGAAGATCCCCTAGAGAAGGAAACGGCAACCCACTGCAGTACTCTGGCCTAGAAAATCCCACGGATAGATAAGTCTGGTAGACTACAGTCCATGGGATCGCAAACTGGACACAACTGAGCAACTTCACTTAGTGCAAAACAGTAGACCCCATTCTGATTACAGGGTCCCGAAGATCCCCTGGAAAAGGGATAGGCTACCCACTGCAGTATTCTTGGGCTTCTCTGGTGGCCCAGATAGTAAAGAATCTGCTTACAATGCAGAAGACCTGGGTTTGATCCCTGGATTGGGGAGATCTCCTGGAGGAGGCCATGGCAACCCACTCCAGTGTTCCTGCCTGGAGAATCCCCATGGACAGAGAAGTCTGGTGGGCTACCATCCATGTGGTCGCAAAGAGTCAAAGACGACTGAGTGACTAAGCATAGAGAACAGCAAACTGTCTAATACCTAGTCCTACCTGTGAAAGAAGAATGATTTCCCAGTGACAGAATGGATATGAAGAAGCTGAGGAATTTATACCAAAATTGTCACAGAGGGGCCAACACCCTAGGGTTCAATTATTTCTCACAGAAAATCATCTAGACTATAAACCACCATGAGTGATTTATTCTTTTTAAAATCTTAAACCCATTGAGGACATGATTCTTGCCTCTCCCCAGTATCTTTAAGGAATCAAATCTGAAATGGTATACTAATGGGACTCATTTTTTTTTAAACTAATGCTTAAATGTCTTGATATTTTGAGACTTGACTTGGAAAAGTTACTAAGTTCCCATGCAGATAGAAGACTGAATGATATAGGAAAACCCTCAGTCAGATAACTTTTGCTGCATTTGAACTACTTATTTACTGATTCTGAACATTGCTCTTTATATTTTATTTATTTTTTTAATTAATTTTATTTTATTTTTAAACTTTACATAATTGTATTAGTTTTGCCAAATATCAAAATGAATCCACCACAGGTATACATGTGTTCCCCATCCTGAACCCTCCTCCCTCCTCCCTCCCCATACCCTCCCTGCTCTTTATATTTTAAATTGCTATAATAATAAATAACTAGCAAAGGGAATACCATGGATATACAGATAATATAAATATGCTGATGATGCTTCGTTTGTCAGTCTAGACCATCTATACTGTTTGTCTTTTTTATCTTCTTTTTTTTTTTTTTTTTGGTCTACCTGGAGCTTAATCTTTAAATTCCATCAATAGAGCTCCTCAAGTGTCTAGTTTCCATCTGAGTTAGGCCACCGAGAGAAACCAGGAGCATAATAGAGATGAGAAGAAGGGAAAAGTATCCAAATTTAATTTTCATTTTCTCCCAGTTTCACAATGAAGTGTTAAGGTGGCTGCATCTTTTCAAGGAAAATTCCTGTTGAGGTGTGTTGAAAAGGTGGCCTGGCACGTTCTTCCTGGATCCTGTGACACTAGAACGCTGACAGAGTCCCTTGTATTGGCTGCTTCAGATTTGTATGAAAATTGCTTTATGACCTTAGCCTCCAGGTGCTTCAAATTCTTGGGCTGATTTATTTAACACTGCCAATATTCTCCTCATTAAATTAAATTCTTTCCATTAAATTCTCTTCAGTTAAAACATGTGAGTAGGATTTTGTTTTGTCTCACATCCCTGACTCAGACCAGAGTGTTACACAATAATTACTCAATAAATGTTGTGATTGAAGTGATATTTCTGGCTTCACCGTTGCTGGATACTAAAGGGGGCATTGAATCACCATCCTTCTGGGTCATGGATCACTTGCCGACTACATGCAGGAGTCAGAGATTAAAATTACTAGCATTGCTGCTACTGCTACTGCTAAGTCACTTCAGTTGTGTCCGGCTCTGTGTGACACCATAGATGGCAGCCCACCAGGCTCTCCTGCCCCTGGGATTCTCTAGGCAAGAACACTGGATTGGGCTGCCATTTCCTTCTCCAATGCATGAAAGTGAAAAAATGAAAGTGAAGTTGCTCAGTTGTGTCCGACTCTTAGCGACCCCATGGTTTGCAGCCTACCAGGCTCCCCCATCCATGGGGTTTTCCAGGCAGGAGTGCTGGAGTGGGGTGCCATTGTAAACAGAAACAGGTATTAAATGACAGGAGTCCAGCAATCAAGGTCTGAAGCTCAGCACATGTCCAGTGAGGGGGACGGTGGTCAAGCCTCAATGTGGGATAGTATTATTATTTTCCTACTGGAATGCTGTTTACCAGACTGTTTCTTCTACATTTAGTATTCTTAGCACATTTAATAGGAATCTGAATATTAACTGGTACAACAGTAAAATGATGCTAACAACTTTGGTTTTAAATTGCTACAAAATGTAATAACCATTTTGTAGTTATAAAACACATTAGAAATGAAACACCAAACACACCAGAAATCAAAAAGTACTACAACAAAAAAACCCATCTGACCAAACCACTGACTTTGCTATTCTTCTCTGTGCTCATTTTCAGTTTTCACCATAAATCTATTTTTGTTTCATGGATCTGGACGGGGAAGTTTTTCTCAAAAAAGGTGCTTTTGCCTTCTAAATACTGTTGGAAGTATTTTGAGTTGGAAGGACTCACCAAAATTGAAACCACTTCAAAGAAATAAATTTAACTGAGGAGTGCCACTGTTCTTTGTGCCTCAGTCTGCTAAGCATTGTGCTGTGCTTATTCACTCAACAGATCTGACTCTTTGTGACATCATGGGCTGTAGACTGCCAGGCACCTCTGTCCATGGGGATTCTCCAGGCAAGAATGCTGGAGTGGGTTGCCATGGCCTCCTCCAGGGGATCTTCCCAATCCAGGGATTGTACCCAGGTCTTTGCATTGCAGGCAGATTCTTTATTTTCTGAGTCACCAGGAAGCCCCATAACACTGGAGTGGGTAGCCTATCCCTTCTGCAGGGGAACTTCCTGACCCAGGAATTGAACCAGGGCCCCCTGCATTGCAAGTGGATTCTTCACCAGCTAAAATACCAGCATTCTTGCAGATAAAACTGGATATGAGAATGTGGCTTAGACATGCCTCTCTACCCCTTTCTTGAGAATTAGAGTCACCCAGGCACAGCAGAATAGTCAGAGGACTGTTACTCCCTCCTCCTTCTTGACATGACCAAGCAGCATGTCTGATTGAGATGGACATGGGTATCAACCACACTGAGCAGAAAAGGACATTTCTATTGATGATGAGGCACCTGCAGTGATCTTTTTCATCATGTTATGTATTTCCATTGGTGGCTCAGATGGTAAATCATCTGCCTGCAATGCAGGAGACCTGGGTTTGATCCCTGGGTCAGGAAGATCCTCTGAAGAAGGAAATGGCAACCCACTCCGGCCTTCTTGCCTGGAAAATCCCATGGTCAGAGTAGTCTGATAAGTTACAGTCCTTGGGGTCTCAAAGTCAGACATGACTAAGAGACTTCAATTCAAACCAGTGTAGGTAAGTGGGAATCTATAGAGAGCATCTGAAATGTCCTTCAAAGTCAGTACTTCTTTTACACTTGCCTCTGGATGAAATAAAGATACTGTACAGTAGAATACACAAAAACACAACCACTTGTAGAGGATGCACACACATAATATACACCAGTCACAAGAACTAACTTATGTGATCTGACATGTGAACAACACATTCACATCTTTGAAAATTCACAAATTGAAGGTTCATATGTAAAGGACTTATTGTATATGAATACAGTTATGCTGTTTGTGACAACATGGATTAAATTGGAGGGCATTAAACTACCGAAATAATGCATAAAGAGAAAACACACAAATGTTGGATGATATCACACACATGTGTAATATAAAAAATATAACAAACTTGTGAATTAAACAAAAAAAAGCAAACTCACAGATACAGAAGCCAAGCTATGGCTGCCATTGGGGAGAGGGAAATGGGGAAAGGCAGAATAGGGCTACAGGAAAATCGAGTTATTATGAGAATATTTATGTGTATGAAACTCTTGAAAATTTTAAAGCACTGTAGAATTTAAAAAAATCTTTCACTAAGTAAAAAAGTATAATCTTACTTTGGAAACTGTAGGCATGTGTGGGTGCACACAGCACAGAGCACTGCAGTAAATCATATGTGAGTTGCTCCCTCAAACACAAATGTTTTACTTCATTGAGGCTGTGACTCATTTCTGTCTATGAGTTTCCAGTCAAGATGCAACAACTTTTGCTGGAGAACAAGAGTTAGCACCGAGTTACAGGTGCTCTAAAGGAGCGTTTAGGAGGAAACACTCTGAAAACAGCATATTCATTTGTATGATAGCATCAAGATGGCTTAGGAAATTTTTCATGATCTTTAACACACAAGCAACTCAAGAGATAGAATAAGTGGTGATTACCAGAACAGAGAAAAATGGAAGGAAAATGATCAAGACTTGGGAATTTCAAATGTATAAAGATGTGTAGGAAACTGAACTAGAGAAGTTCAGTTGAAGGATTCATTTATTATGTATCACTTGATGTTTGCCTGTGGAACTCAAAGTAGTCTTGACTCATAAGCTCAATGACTTATGTGAGATCCAGACATACAACAACTGAAGTAGAATAGAGCTACTGATAAATGGAAAGACCAAAAAAAAAAAAAAAAAAAAAAGGCCTGTTGAGAGAATTTGGATACACAGAAAGAAAATCACAGTTGACCTGGCTGCCTGGTCAGGCTGGAGTGAAGATGAGTATCTTCTGAACAAGGTACTTATGGGTTTACTAGTTCATAGCCAAGAAGAGCCTCTATCTGTTGGAAAAAGTATATATCAAAGGATTAGCTCAAGGACGGTAGAAAGCTACAAATTGTTAAACCTGGAAGTAGGACTTTGTACATTATAGATAAGATCCAGTACAATAACAAATATACTATATCCTTGTCAAAAACTATCAAGCATTTCAAGACAATGAGAGGAGAGCATTGCATCTAATATAAGGGTTTCTGAGACCAAAACACTGTTAACATACTAGTTGTATGTACACAAAGCATACCATTCCTGTAAGACAGAGGGCAACCTACTTGTACAGATGAATTTTTTAAGATATTTAATTACAAGTCAATGAGAAAATATTTTGTTTCAGAAAAAATCAGTAAAGGTAAAATTTTAGCATGAATTCACTGTAAGATGGTTTTCACATCCTCTGTTTTATTTGTTTGCTTTGCTTTATATCTCATGAAAACCTTCAAAAGTATATTAAAATCATGGATCCTCAATAAAAATAAGGCAACCCCACACAATCTTAACAAGAAATCAAAAAATCAATATACAAGTGGTTCTTAGGTTGTCTGCCTCTAATGATAAAATCTCTTGTACTAGATCAGGTCCATCATATGCCTGAGGACATGTCCTTATATTAGTATGTGAGGAGCAGAATGTTTGCCTTTCTTGGTTCTTCTGCACCACTGACAGCTCTGTAAAATATTGCTCAGAAAGATCAATAGACATTTCAATAACTTTGTTGCCTAGGAAATTAGTTGAATTTCAAACTGACACTGAAAATAGAAAGGAATGTCTGCACATAACTTGATAAAACAAAGTGTAAATTGTAGGCATTAGATTGAGACTTTACTAAAGTTTCTTTTGACTAAAAAGAGAAAGTAGAAACACAAAGGTTTACTTCTGGTTTGGATGTGCACTTGTTTTCTCTACCTCTGATTAAGATAGTTCATTGATCCTCTCTAAGCTGAGAAGGCAATGGCACCCCACTCCAGTACTTTTGCCTAGAAAATCCCATGGGCAGAGGAGCCTGGTGGGCTGCAGTCTATGGGGTCGCTAGAGTCCGACATGACTGAGCGACTTCACTTTCACTTTTCACTTTCATGCATTGGAGAAGGAAATGGCAACCCACTCCAGTGTTCTTGCCTGGAGAATCCCAGGGAAGGGGAGCCTGGTGGGCTGCCGTCTATGGGGTCGCACAGAGTCGGACACGACTGAAGTGACTTAGCAGCAGCAGCAGCAGCAGCAGCAGCAAGCTGAGAAATGTAACCACATTTCTAGCAGGATATGGGAAGTAGGGACCTGAATGTGACATTGGGAATCATCCCTCTCGAGATTCATTGTAACACCTGGGACCAGAGAGAAAATCATGTCTTAGTCTTATTCTCCATAATTTCAAACCACTGTTTGCCTTAAAAGCTGTATGTGGGCACACAAAAAATATCAAATTGAAAGTTTGATGACTGCTTGTTTTATGTTTTCTCTTTCTTTTATAAAGAAATGACTTCCTCTCTAAAATTCAGAGCTCTTATCAATATCCTTCACGATGCATGTGCATGTCTTGAACAGGTCAGGCTTTAACAGGAGTCTGAAACTGGCAAAGTGATTGGCAAACATCATTTATATAGGTAAGTTGATTCCTCAAAACAACCCAAAGAGACAGTGACTCACTCTTGAAGTTTCAGCTAAACAGATAGAGATGCTTTTAAAGGAAAATTGTGTCACTAACTCACCTCGTCCTATGTGGCTAGTTTGTGTTCAGGTAGTGTTTGAGTTCCTGCCTTCAGAAACCAAACTGTCTACAGTTTCAGTCATAGGTGGTTTCCATACCTCAACCTGAAGACAGGTTTCCACAGCTAGCACAACACTGAAACTGAAAATAATAAAACTAATAACGATAACACTTTACCCACAGAGAAAGATAATCTGATAGTGCATCTCTCTCTATAATTAAACTAGAAGAAGCCAGAAAATAAAATATATTTTAAATACTGAAAACAAGTATTTGTCTTGGAGTATTCATACCAACAGACTGGTTCCAAATAGCAAAAGGAGTATGTCAAGGCTGTATATTTTCACCCTGCTTATTTAACTTCTATGCAGAGTACATCATGAGAAACGCTGGGCTGGAAGAAGCACAAGCTGAAATCAAGATTGCTGGGAGAAATATCAATAACCTCAGATATGCAGATGACACCACCCTTACGGCAGAAAGTGAAGAGGAACTAAAAAGCCTCTTGATGAAAGTGAAAGAGGAGAGTGAAAAAGTTGGCTTAAAGCTCAACATTCAGAAAACGAAGATCATGGCATCCGGTCCCATCACTTCATGGGAAATAGATGGGGAAACAGTGTCAGACTTTATTTTGGGGGGCTCCAAAATCACTGCAGATGGCGACTGCAGCCATGAAATTAAAAGACGCTTACTCCTTGGAAGGAAAGTTATGACCAACCTAGATAGCATATTCAAGAGCAGAGACATTACTTTGCCAACAAAGGTTCGTCTAGTTAAGGCTATGGTTTTTCCAGTGGTCATGTATGGATGTGAGAGTTGGACTGTGAGGAAAGCTGAGCACTGAGAAATTGATGCTTTTTAACTGTGGTGTTGGAGAAGACTCTTGAGAGTCCCTTGGACTGCAAGGAGATCCAACCAGTCCATTCTGAAGGAGATCAGCCCTGGGATTTCTTTGGAAGGGATGATGCTAAAGCTGAACTCCAGTACTTTGGCCACCTCAAGAGTTGACTCATTGGAAAAGACTGATGCTGGGAGGGATTGGGGGCAGGAGGAGAAGGGGACGACAGAGGATGAGATGGCTGGATGGCATCACTGACTTGATGGACATAAGTCTGAGTGAACTCCGGGAGTTGATAGACAGGGAGGCCTGGCATGCTGTGATTCATGGGGTCGCAAAGAGGCAGACAGAACTGAGCGACTGAACTGAACTGGACTGATTCATACCCAAATGAATGCTCCATTCCGAATGGACAAGTGATATTCTTAGATAAGTGGATTGAAGCGACTCTCACTAAAAGAACTAATTAAGGGTTCATAACTCTCAGAAGAAAACTAAACCATAAACGAAGAGTGGCAGCAAAGAGAATTGTTACAGAAACAGGGATAAATGTCACTAAAGTTAAAGGAACATGGATATTGAATCAATATTTAATATAAATATACTTGAAATCATATACTACATAGACAATGTGTAAACTTCATTATTAAATAATTTATTATTAGTGATGAATTCTGTGCCTGCAGATGAAAGTTTATTAGTTAGAAGCAGGATAAATTCATAATTAAAATATTTTAAGCTCCTTTTATTATTTAATAATAAAGTAGATCTACTGATTAATGACTAAGACAAGTATGAATATAAATTTTAAGTCAATTTATTGAAAATAGATGATAGAATGTGTCATAGTCAAACAAGGAGTAAAAAGAAAAGAAGCTTAGAAAATATGATTTAATTCACAGTGGGTAAAATAAAAAAGCTTTGACCAATCTAGGAAAGTGAAAGTCGCTCAGTCATGTCCGACTCTTTGCGACCCCATGGACTGTAGTCTCCCAGGCTCCTCTGTCCATGCGATTTTCCAGGCAAGAGTACTACAGTGGGTTGCCACTGCCTTCTCCAGGGGATCTTCCCAACTCAGGGATTGAACCAGAGTCTCCTGCATTGCAGGTGGATGCTTTACTCTCTAAGCCACCAGGGAACCTCAATCTAGACAGCATATTAAAAAGCAAAGATATTACTTTGCCAACAAAGGTCCTTCTAATCAAAGCTGTTGTTCTTCCAGTAGTATGGATGTGAGAGCTGGACTATAAAGAAAGCTGAGCACCGAAGAATTGATGCTTTTGAACTGTGGTGTTGGAGAAGATTCTCAAGAGTCCCTTGGACTGCAAGGAGATCCAACCACTCTATCGTAGAAGAAATCAGTCCTGAATATTCACTGGAAGGACTGATGCTAAAGCTGAAACTCCAATACCTTGACCACCTGATGTGAAGAACTGACTGAATGGAAAATACCCTGATGCTAGGAAAGATTGAAGGCAGGAGGAGAAGGGGACGACAGAGGATGAGATGGTTGGATGGCATCACTGATTCGATGGACACAAGTTTGAGCAAGTTCTGAGAGTTGGTAATGGACAGGAAAGCCTGGCATGCTGCAGTCCATGGGGTTGCAGAGAGTCAGACATAACTGACCAACTGAACTGAACTGAACTGACTGAACTGGAAACAATAAATGTACTGCTAAAGAACTATGATTATCAGAAACAACTTTTAGTTTTTAAGTATCAGAGATGGGATAGAAACTATAAATGATATGAGGAATAATACTAACTTATTACTTGACATAATTTAATAATATAAACTCCATATTTAGAGAACTATGAAAAGAAAAGAGAAAAACCCACAAACATCTCTCTCATGTCTTATGTGTGAAACAATAAAACTTGTGTGGGGATACTGAAGATCTGACAAAAGCAGAGAAATCAACTAACTTGGCAGAATAAAACCATGTTTTGCTCAACTGCCATCTCTTCTGAGAATTTTCCAGCACCATAAGATTCCCCCACTTGTATGCCTCAGAAAGAGATGCCAAAGGTGAGCAGTGGGGTCCATGACATGGAGATATGTGAAAATCCTAAACAAAAGTGTCATTGTGAGAATACTTAGCAATGATTTCTTATGCTTAGACAAGTGCTCTTTATATTATTTTGTGTTTATGGTTGTGAGCTGGTAAAAGATCATAATAAAAAATTATTAATGAAAGTAAAATATCAAAATGAATCCACCACAGGCATACATGTGTTCCCCATCCTGAACCCTCCTCCCTCCTCCCTCCCCACACCATCCCTCTATTTAGCAAAACTAATACAATTATGTAAAGTTTAAAAATAAAACAAAATTAAAAAAAAATAAAATAAAATAAAAATTAAAAAAAAAGAAAGTAAAATATCAATTTTAAAAGGACACTTGTAGGTAAAACAAATCATAAGAATCTTTTTTTCAAAATCTAAAGGCAATTTGGCATTTCTGCCAAATGATTTAAGAATGAGGATTCCATTGGACCAGTACTAACATCTAAACAAGTTTCTTAGAGTAATAACTTAAGATACCCAATGATATTCACTGATACATAGTGTGAACCAAGGAAAAATCAAGCAAACAAAGAGAAAAACCTCTCTTCATGATATGGCTGACAAGTTTTTGAAAATATTTCAGAAACTATAAACCTTCCAAATCAAAAAAATTTCATTGTCTTAGCACCGTTTGGTAAATCTGTCTTTTATAACTTTGTACTATGCAAAGAGTTGACTCATTGGAAAAGACCCTGATGCTGGGAGGGATTGGGGGCAGGAAGAGAAGGGGATGACAGAGGATGAGATGGCTAGATGGCATCACCAACTCGATGGACATGAGTTTGAGTGAACTCCGGGCGTTGGTGATGGACAGGGAGGCCTGGCATGCTGCGGTTCATGGGGTTGTAAAGAGTTGGACACAACTGAGCGACTGAACTGAACTGACTGACTGACTATTATGAGCACTGTGAATAGAATTATCTGTCCTTAGTAATTTTACATAACAATAACAATGCAGTCTGGTCTTGTCATTAAATTCCTATGTGACATTTATTTTAAATACACTAAAATAACACAAGCTAATGATCTGACACATTCCTCTAAGTCTCATAAGTGAATTACAAAAGAAAAAAAAAATAGGAAGAGTGATTTATGTACTGAAAATTATCTCTGATTAGTTAGAGAATACAAATATATTACATACCTCTGGTGAAATGTGTATCTGAATTGATCAACAATTTCTCCTGAAACACTTTGCTTATTGCTCTTTTTACATCTTTGTTTGGAAGGCTTTAGGTCTGTATATTAAAACTCTGTACACTTATGAGTAAAGTGGGTAGAATAAACTTTCTTTTATTAACTTTATACAGCAATAACAATGCTGCTTGGTCTTGTGTTTTAATTTATATGTGGTATTTTTTTAATACACTAAGTCACAACTAACAATAGGCTAACATTCCTCCAAGTTTTATAGGTGAATTTCAAAAGAAAAAGAATAATTCATAGCCAAAATTATTTTTTAATTTAAATAACTCACTAATTGATCAGACAATATGGATACATTACATATCTGTGATCAAAATGTGCACCCTCTTTGGGAAAAAATTTCCTTTGCATCATTCTCCTTACTGAGTTTTTAACATCTTTGTTCTGAAGGCGGTGATCAAAGGGTTTAGCATAGGACTCAAGAAAATGTAAAAAACAGCTACAGTTTTGCCTAGTTCTACAGAGGTCTTGGAAGAGGGCCTCAGATGCATGCAGAACAGTGTCCCATAAAATATAGTGACAGCCGTCACATGAGACTTACAGGTGGAGAAGGCCTTGTGCCTCCCTCCTGCAGAGCAGATATGCAGAATGGCTCTACAGATGAAAATGTAGGAGATGAAGATGATGGTGAGAGAACACATGAGGTTGGAACCAGCAACTACAAACATGGCAGTCTCTTTGACATAAGTATCTGAGCAGGCCAGGACTAGGAGAGGTGGGTCCACACAGTAAAAGTGGTTGATTTCATTGGGTCCACAGAAGGAGAGACGGAGCATCAGGATGGTCTGTGCAAGACCATTTGCAAAGCCGTAAGTATCAGATCAGATCAGTAGCTCAGTCGTGTCCGACTCTTTGTGACCCCATGAATCGCAGCACGCCAGGCCTCCCTGTCCAGCACCAACTCCTGGAGTTCACTGAGACTCACGTCCATCGAGTCAGCAATGCCATCCAGCCATCTCATCCTCTGTCGTCCGCTTCTCCTCCTGCCCCCAATCCCTCCCAGCATCAGAGTTTTTTCCAATGGGTCAACTCTTCGCATGAGGTGGCCAAGGTACTGGAGTTTCAGCTTTAGCATCATTCCTTCCAAAGAAATCCCAGGGCTGATCTCCTTCAGAATGGACTGATTGGATCTCCTTGCAGTCCAAGGGACTCTCAAGAGTCTTCTCCAACACCACAGTTCAAAAGCATCAATTCTTCGGTGCTCAGCCTTCTTCACCATCCAACTCTCACATCCATACATGACCACTGGAAAAACCATAGCCTTGACTAGACGAACCTTTGTTGGCAAAGTAATGTCTCTGCTTTTGAATATGCTATCTAGGTTGGTATAAGGAACAGCAAAAAGAGAAAGGCAGACACCTCGGGACATCTTGCTGGCATATAACAAGGGTTTGCAGATGGCCATGTAGCTATTGTAAGCCATCACTGTGAGCATATAATAATCTTCAATCACCAAGGCAATGAAAAAGTAGAACTGTATAAAGCAGCCAAGGAAGGAAATTATTTTTCTCTTGGATAGGAAATGAACCAGCGTCTCAGGAGTGATGTTGGTGGCATAACAGATCTACAAAAGAGAGGTGGCTGAGGAAGAAATTCATTGTAGTCTGAAGCTTTGAGTCAGTTCTGATTAACAAAATCATGCCCACATTACCAATGACTGTGATCAGGTAGATGACTAGGAAGACCACAAAAAGGACAGGCTATGAGTCAGCTCCATCTGTCAGTCCCAGGAGGATAAACTCAGTCACCTCTGTGTAGTTTTCCTTTAACATTGTGTTTGCTCAGCTTCCAACATGTTCTAAAGTAAATGAAATAAAACTCGTTTGTCATTTTTCCATTACTCACATCATATCATCTGATGCCCATTCCTCTCATAATGTAAATACATGTGAAATAAATAGCCTAGTAAGCGTGAAATTAATACTTTGAATATCTAAATTAATACAGAGCTTCTTTACATAAAGTCATACATTCAAATGCTTTTCTCCAAGTCTTTTCATAGTTGAAAAATATTTATGTTTTCTGAAAATTGTTTTCATGATCAGAATTACTTATAATTCTTTAAACATTGCTTTTCATTGAAATTATGACACTTTGTTTTTCAATATAACTTATGATGTGGTCATCAAAACTCATGTGTTTTCACAGCTTAGTGGACTTAAGTTCATGGAATTGGTGGGTCTTTATAGAACCAGATTCTGTCTACCTGCCCCTTCAAACTCAAGATCACTTTCAGACTGGTCCCTCACTCTGCAATGCATATCCTCTTTCCCCACTCTTGTCTATCTCAGGGGGTCCTAAAATAATCAAATATTATTCAACTTTTAAGATAGCTCAAAATATCTTTGCTTTGTATTTTATAGACAATTATTGGGGGCAAATTTGTTGCATGAGATACAAAATCAAATCCCTATTTTTGGATAATAGAGAAGCATATAATACATAAATAATGTGTATGTTTGTGTTGGTGGATGGGTATATATATATATGTATCATATATCAGTGATATTAAATATTCGAGTATAGAGTGATTGGGGTATAGTGATATTGTATTAAAATCACCCTGGTGTGAAATATGTGGAATCTAGATAAGTGGTACTGATGAACCTATTTGCAGGGCAGGAATAGAAATTCAGACATAGAGAACTGGCTTCAGACACAGCAGAGGAAGGAGATGGTGGAATGAATTGAGAGAGCAGCATTGAAACATATACATAACCATATGTAAAGCAGAGAGCTAATGGAAAGTTGCTGTACAACACAGGAAACTCAACCTGGTGCTCTGGGACAACTGAGAAGGGGGATGATGTGCAAGGTAGGAGCGGGGTTCAAGAGGGAGGGTGCATATGTATATGTAAGGCTGATTTGCATTGTCCTATGGCAGAAGCCAACACAATTTTGTAAAACATTTATCCTCCTATTAAATATAAATTTAAAAAGCAATCAAAAAAGATTGTCAGCAATATCCTTGGATCATAATGATTTTAAGTTTACCACGTTTTAACTCTTGCAAAGAGTAAGTATAAATTCTAAAACTGGAATTTTCAATATAAAGTTCATTAAAGCATGCAAAAAGTCATACTGAAAATAATCATATGATCCATATAACTGAGACAGTATATAAGAAATCATAAAGTGTGTCTCCCAACGTTTGTGCATGATAAAGGTGGCCATGAAGATTATGATGGAAAAATCTACACTTTACTTTCATAGCACATAAAGGTATGTCATTGTTATAATGACTCTTATTAATAGCTACCATTTCAGTGATGGACAGAGGTCACCTTGTAATGTACTTTGTAAATGAAACACTCCTGCTTTCTTACCCATGTGCATTATTTCATTATGCACCTGAGAAACTTGGACTTATTGACCAGCATAATAAAATATAAGTCTCCTAAATCAATGAAATTATAATCATTCTGTATTTGTCATAATAAAGCATTTTTGGTTCTGGGATTGTATTTTAGTGTCCCTATTTATTAAATTATTAATCAAAAGCCAAAATAACTAATACAGTAAACCCCCTACATACAGACATTCAAGTTGCAAACTTTCAAAGTGCGAACATAGGTGTCAGCTCCTGTTTGCCAGCCATTTCACAGTACTGCTGCTGTTGCTGCTAAGTTGCTTCAGTCGTGTTCCACTCTGTGCGATCCCATAGATGGCAGCCCACCAGGCTCCCCCGTCCTTGGGATTCTCCAGGCAAGAACACTGGAGTGGGTTGCCATTTCCTTCTCCAATGCATGAAAGTGAAAAGTGAAAGGGAAGTCGCTCAGTCCTGTCCAACTCTTAGCGACCCCATGGACTGTAGCCTACCAGACTCCTCCGTCCATGGGATTTTCCAGGCAAGAGTACTAGTGAACTTTTAAAGGTACTGTACTGTAAAATTGAAAGTGTTGTCTTTATTTTTGTGTTTGTTCTTTATATGTGTATTATTTGTTTGTACCATAAACATATTATTGTACCTGTTATGAACGTATATTGCCGACTGTGTTAATTGGGTACTTAGGCTAACTTAGTTGGACTTACAAATTGTAATTACAAATGCACTCTCAGAACTGAGCTCATTTATTTATAGAGGACCTTTTGTCTTTCCATTTATTTTTACTATGGGGTAATGAGGGATTGCAAGCAATGAGCATTCCAGATCATTTGAGTATTTGATGGTAATGACCTTCTTTTACAAAAATAGAACACAGCATCTTATGTGATAGGGAAAAAAAAAAAAACTCAGGAAGAAGTATTTGCAAGTGGACAGAATTGTCTTTGGAGATGAACAAATTTGTACTCTTGACACTCACTTAAGTTTCTGTCATTGGTCTAGTTCTTTTTCTGCTATGATACCACCCCACTGTACAGTTATAAATATTTGTTCAGTTCAGTTCAGTTGCTCAGTCATGTCCGACCCTTTACAACCCCATGAATCGCAGCACGCCAGGCCTCCCTATCCATCACCAACTCCCGGAGTTCACTGAGACTCATGTCCATCGAGTCAGTGATGCCAAATGGTTGGCAAATCTTTCAAATATTCTTCTTACTAAACTTGTGCTTAGCCTATAGAGATCTTTGGTTCCTGGGAATCTGGATCCAAATGTGTTGGAGACTCAAAACCACACAGTTTCTGTGATCTGGGGATGGTTATGCTTATATGGTCTTCTGGGGTTCATCTTTATCAACACTTTCCAGTGTGGTTACAGGGAAATATTTAAATACGTATTACTCAAGTGCAAGGAGTTAGGAAGTCTCTGATCTCTCAACTCCCAGAGGATAAGAACTAGCAGCTTCAACCAAGATGGCAGCCAAACCAGTTTATCCATTCTCTCTTGTGGCCATGGCACCTGTGATCAAGGAGACGAGGGAGGGGCATCTGGGCTGGGCTTGCGCCCCATCTATGACTGTGTTTAGAAAATGATCTTGGACTCTGGGACCCAAGGCACAGAAGGTCCTAGTCATGGGATAATGGATGCATGAGCTCCCTAGTGTTCATAAAACAGCCTTATTCATACCTGTCACACAGAGTTGTAGGGGGGATTGAGGAAGAGAACATGTGGAAATATCTAAGTCCCTGCAGAACTGCTATTCTACTGCTAATGCCCAGTAGATAAAGGCATGTAGGCTAGAGTGACTCAGAAGGTAAAGAATTTGCTTGCCACGCAGGGGATCTGGGTTCAGTCCTTGGGTTGAGAAGGTGCCCTGGAGAAGGGAATAGCAACCCAATCCAGTATTCTCTCTTGGAGAATTCCATGGACAGAGGAGCCTAGGGGGCTACAGTCCTTGGGATTGCAAAGAGTCAGACATGACTGAGCAACTGCCAGGCTAGAGAAACTGCTTTTAGTAATAGAATAATGAATCATGATTAACTGTTAAGAGTTTTGCTGCCTCTTCTGTTTGCTAATTATGTGATCTTGGGCAAGTTCCTCAGCCTCTTTCTTTATACCTGAGTTCTAATACTTGTAAGAAGAGGGCAATAGGAGTACCTGTCACAGGATATTGTGGGGTTTCTATGAGTGAGCACGTGTAAAGTGCTTACAACAGTGCTTGGCATAAACCAAAAGCTCACTGTTGTCTTTCGTCACTTTCTGTATACAAAACCAGAGCACATGGCTTGACTGATTCAAGTTTCTGAAAGAATTGTCTCAAATCACATACATGGCTTCTTTATTCTTATGGCTGGTAAAATCTGGACAAATACAGAAATTAAGAGAGAAGGAAGGTTAAATTTTAAAGTATTGAATACTGATTCAAAAGTCACTATAGTCCAGAAATCTATGGATGTTCAGCCTTCTCTCACTAAAAAATCTGACAGTTTAGTTGAGTCCTAGGAAGGTTGTAGGAGATACAGGAAATGTGGATGCAATGAGAACTAACAGATAATGAGCACTCTGTATTTATGTCACTCCGCTAAGTGTGGTATTTCATCTAATTCTCACATACTCCTACTTTATGTAAATTAAAATTGATGTTTACTGTGAGCATCTTTTGAGATCAAAAGGCTAATAATAAGTAGACCTTGGATTGAAATACAAGCTGGTCTAATTTCTAAGCTTGAGCTCTAACAATTATGTTATTATAGGGCACCGGGCACTGATTCTGTGATGTGTTTTTTGCACTGGTATTGGTGAGGGAAAAGGTGCTGATTCAGACCAACTGTACATTATTTAGAGGCTTTACTTCTACCACCAGTGGCAAGGAATACATATTCCTCAGACATACCCCCTGTGTAGCACTGACCAGAAAGGACCATTGAGAAAAGAGAATATTTCTCATCTCCCTTTCCACATTTGGCCCCTATCTGGGATATCGTCCTAAGCACTTTCTTGGGAGTTTTCATTCTATAAATTTCCTGATGTTTTCAGAGTAGAATGGAAGACTGAGCAGATGTTCAGACCTAGGACCAGGGATAATCTCTATATGAATGGGGCATGGTGGAGTCCTAGAGAAATAATATACCAAAGACATGAACCTGGGTATTGATGATCAGTTCTATTTACTGTAGATTTTATGCTTGTCATCGAACTTACCAGAACCTGTTAAACAGCTTAAATACAGCTTAAATAAATAGGGGTTATTGGGAGGGACACCAAAAAATATCATATACAATTACCCATTAGTGCTTTATGCATAAAAATATTTCCTGAAAATTTTGCATTTCTCCACAACTATAATAATGTTGATCATCATTTATTGAATCCTGGCTAAGCTGTGTAATCTTGGGTTAGTTATTCAACTTCTCTGTGCCTCAGTTTCCTCTATCTTATAAAGAGAGATAATAACAGTACCTCATAGGTTGATTAGAATCAAATTAGGTACTTAGGTACTATCTTGGGATATGGGATTGAAGATGGTTGTTTTTCAAAACGGGAGAAAGTTGGTCGTGTCTAAATACCAATGGAAGAGCTTAAAAAGAGAGGAGATGAGGGAGGGTGAGAAATTGGGAGAGAAGAAAAGAAGAGGAAGAGGCAGAGGAAGGAGGAGGGGAAGGGAAATGGAGGGGGCAGGGAAGGAGTAATAAAGTTATAGATACAGGAGTGAGAAGGAGTAATCAGTAGAGGCTTATTAGGTATGGCAGACAGTTGTCCACAGAGTAGCTATTTCTCATCTTCTTTCTTTCAACCAAAGCTTCATTTGTTCTGGTGCCAGGTGACCATGTGTTCAGGGGAAACTGTGGTCCATCTCCAGACCATAGTGTGACTCTGAATTAGTTTAAGTAACTATGACTATGTTTTTCTCCTTTCTAGTGATAAATTTAGGAATAGGCATGTGACACAATTCTAGCTAAGGAAAAAAAAAAAAACTCTGGGTATTACTTTTAAAAAAATTTGATTGAAATATAGTTGATTTACAATATTCTGTTAATTTCTTCTGTACAGCAAAGTGACTTAGAATATATATTATTTCCCATTATGATTTGTCACAAGATATTAAATATAGTTCCTGGTGCTAAATAATATGACCTTGTTTATCCATCCTGTATATACCAGTTCGCCTCTGCTAATCCTAAACTCCCATTCCATTCCTTCCCTCCCCTACCCAATCTCCCCCTTAGCAACTGCAACTCTGTTCTCTATGTCTGTGAGTCTGTTTCTGTTTTGTAGATATGTTCATTTGTGTCATATTTTATTTATTTATTAAAATTTTTATTGGCATATCATTGATTTACAATGTTGTGTCAGCTTCAGGTGTATAGCAAAGTGAAGTAATTATACATATACATATACATATACATATACCCACACATTTTTTGGTGTCATATTTTAGATTCCACATATAAGTGATATCATATGGTATTTATGTTTCTCTTTCTGACTTACTTTGCTTAGTATTATAATCTCTAGTCCATCCATGTTCTGCAAATGCATTGATTCATTCTTTTGATGGTTGAATAATATTCTGCTGTATATATGTACCACATCTTTCTTTACCCATTCTTCTGTTCATGGACATTTAGGCTGTTTCCTTGTATTGGCTATTGTAAATAGTGTTGCTATGAATGTAGGAATGGTATCTTTTCAAATTAGTTTTTTCTGAGTATATGCTCAGAAGTGGAATTGCTGGGTCATATGGCAACTCTGGGTTTCTTTTTTGTTTGTTTGTTTTGTTTTGTTTTGAGGAACCTCCATCCTATTTTCCATAGGAGCATTCCCTTTTCTCCACATGTGGGTGCACTTCTGAGTGATGCTTCTCTGTTCCTAAAAAGAGTTATGAAACAATTTTTTTCTTTTCTGAATAATGCTTTTTTGCAAGGGGATGCCAGAATTGCCACTTATTGTTAATCAGTGGGATTTTGGACTGAGAATTTACCTGAAACACTTAAAGAGAACACACTGAATGATGATTTTCTAGCTTGTAATTGAACTTTACCTGAAACTGCTTTTTATTACTAGAGGACATACATTATTGAGATCTAAACTACCCTGAATTATGTCAGATAATCATTCTAGTATGTAGGAAAATGAACAGAAGAGTTATTTTATCAAATAGGAAATCAAATTTAAGAATGTGTGAATACAGTAATCATTGCATGTATGAACAACGGCTGCTTTGCCTTCAAGCCCTATACTAGATCCACCTGAAGACTATCAAAACCTCATGGCTGAAGGAGTCCCTCCCTATGATCAGTTATTGGAAGATGCCTAAAATCAGTATTATTTACAAATGGTGGCTCAAGAGTGAAAAGCTATTTCTCAATCTGGTAAGTAGCAGCATAGAAACTAATTCACTGAAGAGGAAAATGTAAATCCATTCAGTGAGTAGAATGAAGAGTGGTGTTCCTTGTGGAATGAGAAATGGATTATAATGGTAGTGGCATCAGATGGACTACTGATTCTCACTAAGTATCCAATGGATTCATAATAGAGTCTGCAAAATGGGCCTTAGATAACTGGAAGATAAGGGGAACCCTGGATTATATCAAATAGGGGAATCTGAGTGAAAATTAATTCAAATAATAGAAAGAAATAATTGTTGCTAAAAAGGGAGCCAATAAATAAATAAATAATAGTGTACCTTTTTGGGGGATTAATACAGGTATAACTGGTAGGATTAATTTTATTTCAATGAAATCTGTGATAATACTGATATTGATGATCAAACATATTAGGAAATTGAATTAAAATCTCCCCATGATATTCATTAGATGAAAGCTGATGTGTTAGAGGAGGAACTAGAGTTAGTTAACAATCAATGAATTGTTACATAATCAATACATTGATACTTTTCTTTAAGTTTAAATTTTAGTGGTCAGAGGAGATAAAACGGTTATCAAAGTCATGCATCCTTATGAACAAGTTTGTGGTGAAATATTTGGTTAAATGAAATGCTTCTTTTAAAAATGCCCACACCTCATTTGATGATACAAGGCATTAGCAGCTTGGCAGATGTCATTCTATTCTTTTCTGTTTTATAAGTGATATATGCAGGAGATGAATAATTATGACTGATTTTTATTTAATGACTTGACCAGGAGTCAAAAGATAGAATCTGTGGATTTCTGGAAAATTGTTTTCTGAAAAGACTCAGAAATTTAATATAACATTGGATATATTATATTTAATATAATATTGGAGGTCTTATCCAATATATTGTGCTAAGTCACTTCAGTTGCAGCCCTATGGACTGTAGCCCACCAGGCTCCTCTGTCCACAGGATTCTCCAGGCAGGAATACTGGAGTGGCTTGCCATGCCCTCCTCCAGGGGATCTTCTCGACCCAGGGATAGAACCTGTATCTCTTATGTCTCCTGCATTGGTAGATGGGTTCTCTAGCACAATCTGGGAAGCTTATTCAATACAATACAATAGGAAAATAAAATGAAAGGTATCAAGATGGGAAAATAAAATATAAGACCATTGTTATTCACAGATATCATAATTTTATATATAGACTCAAGGGCTCAGCTGAGAGGAAAAGAGAACTGAATTGTCAGATGACAGAGGAATGAATAAATTAATAAGTCACAAATGAAAGCAATCATTTGCTGACATAGTATAAGTGACAGGTCAAAAGTAGAGTAAGTATCAACTTCCCCCTGTTCCATTATCCCTCATGAAACATTGCACAGCCAGGAGTCAGGTGGATTAGCACAGATATGCGAGTCATCTCATTGCTGAGGGAGCCTTGAATAAAAGGTTTCCATAATTTTATAGACCTGCACAGGGGAAAGGATGAAGGAGTGGAAAGGGGAAAGAACTAGCAGGAGTGGATGTAAGATGTAAATCCTATCTTATCAATAATTATATAAAGTAGAATTGGTTTAGCACTCCAATTAATAGGCAGAGATTAGCAGAATGGACAAAAAACATGACTCATATATATTTTATCTACAAGGTTCATAATCCAAAGACACAGTGGAAAGTGAAAATGTCAAGAAGTATATATTATGGAAATAGTAACAAAAAGAGAGGTGAAAGAACGGACAATGCAAATATAGGACAAAATAAACTTTAGGCCATAAATTGTTGCTATAGACCAAGAAAGACATTTTATAATGATTAAATAAATAGTCAGTTACTCAAGATATAATAATCATGAACCTATATGTATCTCAGCCTCCTCTGGTGACATCAGTCAGTGAGTAAATTTTCTCAGGGATATTCCACCTGGATGAAACACCATGGTTCCATCATTTAGAGTCCTTCGTGCCTCAGCTTTACCACATAATTTTCCAGACCAAGAATGTAGGCTGTTATAGTGCAGGGAAAGAACCAATAAGGTGATAATGTGTTGCTCATGGATGGATTCTCCCGAATATCTGCTTCTGGCAAAATATTACAAAACAGAGGTAATTAATTCCAGGGAGGATAAAACCTTAGATAGAAAGATTGGTTCTTTGATGTTCTCAGTATTCTCTCTAAACACTAGCATTCATGGAGAAGATGTTTCCTAATTTTCAGAGAAAACTTAAGAAAAGCTTATTAGGTAACAGAAATATTTGTGTCTCTTGTTCTATTAGCCATAGACTAGGTTCTAAAGATCAGAAGATTCCCCTTAGTACCTAAGACTTTGGGTTTCAACAGAGCATTTTCTTTTATTTTGACTTGGTTTTCCAAGGCATTGGAGGATGCTGAATCCATTTAAATAAACTTGTGTCATCTTTACATCTCTGCTTCCTCTAGAATTGTCCAGGCAGTGGGGACTTGAGAAATATGTATGATTTGACATTACAAGTAATGGTTATTTCTTATTACTAAATGCCTTGGGCATTCTCCTTAACTACAGAGTCAACCATGGTAAGTGAATTAGAATTGCTATTTTTTGTTGTTGTTGTTTTTCTCGAGTTTTTACAATTCTGTTTTCTTCCAAGGGATTTTTACAATGAAAATCATTAAAGATTTACTTCCTAATATTTTATGTATTACTTTTATATACCCTGGGATCTTTTGCAGAAATATTTGTTCTCCTGCATATATATGGATTTATCTGTAATTTATCCAGAATAGGATTATAATTTGTGGATTCTGAAGTCAATTTTTAAGTCAGCCTGGGACTAAAGGGAAGGTCAGCATTTAGATTTTGTTCTTTGAAGGAAATCTTCAGCTCAAATATTGAATTCCAAGTGGAAAATGCATTAATATATGGCATCTACAAGAATGCTATAATGAACGTACCCTTTGCTGTAGTTGGGAATATACATTAAATCCCAAGCTCTGGGTAACTTTTTATTCTGATTATATTTAAACATTCTTGGATATTCTAACCAGGTAAGATCTTATTTCTGCTGGAAATAGATGTGGTCTTTGCAATATGACTGAATTTCTGCATCCCTGACCTCAGACTTAGACTTTGATCTTAGAGAGGCAAGATGCATATTGCTGAAGATAAAAGATGAAAGTTAATTTTCTTTGTCACCATAAGGTGTTTTTTTGTTTTTTGTTTTTTGTTTTTTTTTGTCCTTGTATACACTGGACTTCAGTCATCTTAAGGAAGGTAAGGTGTGGTGGTGGGAAAAAAAAATCATTAGAAAACTTGGATTCTTATCTGCTACTAATCAGCTGTGTTTCTTCTCTGACCTCAGCTCCTTCATCTTTAAAGAGAATATGAGTTGATAAAATACAAGTCCTAGAAAAAAAAAATTTAACTTTTAATTTTGTACTGGGGTATAGCCAATTAACAATGACTCAGCCATACACACATATGTGTATCTATTTTCCCCCAAACTCCCCTCCTCTCCTCAGTGCCACATAACATTGATCAGAGTTCCATGTGCTATACAGTAGGTCTTTGTTGGTTATCCATTTTAAATCTAGCAATGTGTACATGTCCATCCAAAACTCCCGAACTATTCCTTAGTACCGGAAGAATTTTAGGGCACAAAAACTCTGCAATTGTTAAATAGATCCTGAACTCATTAACATCTAACTGTACATCTCACAGCTTAGCCAAATAGCTGCCATGGATTACATATGGTCACAGGTGGTAGCTTTGTCAGAACTCTGACATTGCTGATTCCTAGTAGTAAACTGGATCTACACTAGAGAGCTAAATTCCAAAGAGCTAGAGCCAGACATCCTGGTTTTTAATACAGACTTTATTTTTTTATTTTTTTTTTTATCATTTTGACTTGGACAAATTGTTTACCTTCTCACCACATTTACTTTTCTTTAGACTACAGATACTAGTGTTGTTAAATGGAATAGTGTATATAAAGCTTGTAGTATAGTGATCTTGCCTGGAGAATCCCAGGGACAGGGGAGCCTGGTGGGCTGCCATCTATGGGGTTGCACAGAGTTGGACACGACTGAAACGTCTTAGCAGCAGCAGCAGCAGCAGTATAATGATAGCACATAGCAAAAACTCAACAACATTTTAAGATTATTATAAGAACAATGTGTGATAAGTTGCTTCGGTCATGTCCGGCTCTTTGCAGCCCTATGCACTATCACTGACCAGGCTCCTCTATCCTTGGGGATTCTCCAGTTAAAAGTACTAGAGTGGGTTGCCATGACCTCCTCTGGGGATCATCCTGACCCAGGGATTGAACCTGTGTCTCTTATGTCTCCTGTACTGGCAGGCAGGTTCTTTACCTCTAGTGCCACCTGGGAAGCCCTTAAGAACCACATGGTGGAAATTTAATCTCTGCATTCTATTAAAAATGAGAAAAAGCAGATTTATAGTAAAAGTTTATATCTTATAATGTTAGAGTATATGGAATTTAAACAAGTACCTAGATGTCCATCAGCAGATGAATGGATAAGAAAGCTATGGTACATATACACAATGGAGTATTACTCAGCCATTAAAAAGAATACATTTGAATCAGTTCTAATGAGGTGGATGAAACTGGAGCCTATTATACAGAGTGAAGTAAGCCAGAAGGAAAAACATAAATACAGTATACTAACGCATATATGTGGAATTTAGAAAGATGGTAACAATAACCCGGTGTACGAGACAGCAAAAGAGACACTGATGTATAGAACAGTCTTATGGACTCTGTGGGAGAGGGAGAGGGTGGGAAGATTTGGGAGAATGACATTGAAACATGTAAAATATCATGTAAGAAACGAGTTGCCAGTCCAGGTTCGATGCACGATACTGGATGCTTGGGGCTAGTGCACTGGGACGACCCAGAGGGATGGTATGGGGAGGGAGGAGGGAGGAGGGAGGAGGGTTCAGGATGGGGAACACATGTATACATGTGGCGGATTCATTTTGATATTTGGCAAAACTAATACAATTATGTAAAGTTTAAAAATAAAATAAAATTTAAAAAAATAACTAAAGGAAGAAAGAGCTGTGGACTTAAAAAAAAAATAAACAAGTAATAAAGGTTTCTCTGATTGGAAGGAAGTTTATCTGCTTGTTATTGCCTCTCAATTGTAGTATTAATGCCTTTATGAGAGATAAGAATTACTCTGTGAGATTAACATTATTTCTCATTCCCCCAAACATATGTATCATAGAGGATTTGAGTGTTAATAGGCAATGATGACACCCCACTCCAGTATTCTTGCCTGGAAAATCCCAGGGACAGAGGAGCCTGGTGGGCTGCCGTCTATGTGGTCACACAGAGTCGGACACGACTGAAGCAACTTAGCAGCAGCAGCAGCACCAGCAGGCATAGTTAAGTCTAGTACGTAAGAAGAAAATGATCATGTGTTTGAGTCTGTCAGTTAATAGAGGATATCAAAGACATTGATAAGATAGAATTATTTTAAACATAGTTCTAATTACTTTAAGGTTTTCAAGAAACTGAAGCAATAAGTGAAATAATGAGAACAGGTGGGTCATGTTTGGAATTTTCTATGTGATTTTGATCATGAAATCCAACCTTTGATACAGACCCTCAGGAAATTATAAAAACATATTATTTGTTTCTTGGTTCTCCCAAAGGCCATCTTCTCTAGGGAAGAGAAGCAATTAGAAGTATATTCAACTTGTTCCTCAGGTGTTCCCTTCTCTGGAAGGATTCTGTGATACACTGGGCTATCCAGAAGGGAGACCACTATCCTGGGGCTTGGAACACTAAAACTAGCTTCTCAATGAAGAATATGTGGGATCATCTGGAAGATATTTCCTTTCCACATAACTCATTATTCAACTTGGCCATGTGTAACTGGGAGAAATCATTTTACTATTCACTGCCTTTTTGCTTTAAGAATACCTAAAGAGAATAAGAGAATCTGAGATCCAGGAAAAAAGTGAACATTAATAATGCCATTATTAATGTCCTATAAAACTTAGTTTTATATGCTACCTTAAAGTTTATTTGAATAATGTGTGTATTACTATTACAAGTAAGTTGAAATAGACTTTGCTTTAAACTGATATGGTTGATTATTCAGAGGACTTATTGGCTATATGTATAAATGGTATAAGTTAAAAGCAGAGGCCAAAATTTTTGCTTGGTAGAATAAAGATGGGATTTAGGGTAATTATAAGTGACCCATGGGGCAGCCGTGGAAGCCTCACACTTCACCCTAATTTTCAAGTCAAAGAGTGCCAGTTGTGTCCTCACTCTATGTCTAGTTGGTGAATTGATAACAATTTCAAGTACCTTAAAGCAGTTAACTAAAATTATATTTAGATATTTCTTGGGGTCCCATGATTTACAAAAGTACAATTCCCTATGTCTGTTTTCTCATGCATATTCCAATCAATTTAAAACAACATAGTTTCAACATCACAACTCTAAGACAAAACATGAAAATTATATTTATTTTCTCATGATATAATTAGTAATGTAAGCTGTAGAAATTTAGAAAATACTGAAAAACATGAGAAATAAAATATCAACCATAATCTCACATTCAGGAGGAAATGTCCTCAATGCATTAAATTGTTTTTCTTATAAATCTTCTATACATATGTTTTAACATAGATTAAAAAAAGTATATACAATTTTATAAGTTAAATTTTTGAATTTGAACCTTATTTTTAAAAGATGTATATAAAACTTATAATCTTTAAATGTTAATTCAATAAGTATATTCACTAAATTTTTACCTGTTTTTACATAATTTGTAAAAATAGACTTGTGATTTTTTGATCCATGGTATTTTATACATAAAGTTTTAGGTTATCCTCCAAAATTGTTATATCTAATGGCCCAATTTTTCCATTATATTGATGTTCCATTGAAATATTTCAGACACTATGGCCAAAGAAATTGAATTTATTTCTTCTGGTTATTCTATGTCTTAGAAAAATAGCTCGATCAGAAGAAAAATAGAACCACTACACACCTATTAGAATGGCCAAAATCCAGAACACTGACAATACACAATACCAAATATTGACAAGGATGTGGGGCAACAGGAAATCTCATTCACTGCAGGTGGAAATTCAAGATGGCGGTCACTTTGCAGGCAGCTAGGACTTTTTCACCATGTGATTCAGTAAATGTGTTCATTGGCACTTCACCTACAAGAACTGAAAACTTCTGTCCACACAAAAACTTGCACATAATGTGTATAGCAGCTTTATTCATATTTTCCAAAACTTGGAAGCAACCAGGATGTCCTTCAATAGGTGAATAGATAAACTGTGATACATCCAGATGATGGAATATCCAGTGATAAAAAGAGATGAACTGTCAAGCCATGAAAAGACATTGAGGAAACTTACATGTATATTACTAAATAAAAGAAGCCAATCTGGAAAAAAAAAAGAAAAATAGCTTGAGATTAGAATTAAAAAAAAAAAAAAAACTAAGTCAACTAAAAGAAGTTTTAAGATACTACTCCTACAGAGTTTTGGGAAAAGTAAGACTCATGTGTGGCAATGGCACCCCACTCCAGTACTCCTGCCTGGAAAATCCCATGGATGGAGGAGCCTGGAAGGCTGCAGTCCATGGGATCTCTGAGGGTCAGACATGACTGAGTGACTTCACTTTCACTTTTTCACTTCCATGCATTGGAGAAGGAAATGGCAACCCACTCCAGTGTTCTTGCCTGAAGAATCCCAGGGACGGGGGAGCACAGAGTTGGACATGACTGCAGTGACTTAGCAGTAGCAGTGACATTATTAGAGAACTGCTAAAAGGCAGAGTTTTGGTGTGTTTGACTGTTTTATGGTTCTTTTTTATTTTCTTTTTAAGGTAAAGCATTCTTTCCCTGAGTTTTTATTACCACACCACATAGATGAAGAATGAAAGGAATGTGACTGTATTCATTCTATTAGGTCTTACATAGAACCCCCAAATGCAAAAAATAGTGTTTGTCAGTTTTTTGGTCTTATACATGGTAACCCTCTCAGGCAACCTGCTCATTGTGGTTACCATAACTACCAGGCAGTCTCTGAACTCCCCCATGTACTTCTTTCTGACCCACCTTTCCTTGATAGGCACAATTTACCCTTCTTCTTCAGCTCCTAAGTTGATTGTGGACTCCCTTCGGGAGATCAAAACAATCTCCTTTAATGGGTGTATGGCTCAAGTCTATGCAGAACACATTTTTGGTGCTACTGAGATCATCCTGCTCACAGAGATGGCCTGTGACTGCTATGTGGCAGTCTGCAAACCTCTGCACTACACGGCCATCATGAGCCACAGGCTGTGCCTCCTCCTGCTGGGGGTGGCCTGGACTGGAGGATTTCTCCACGCAACCCTTCAGGTCCTCTTTACAGTCTGACTGCCCTTCTGTGGCCCCAGTGTCATAGACCACTTCATGTGTGACTTGTACCCTTTGTTAAAGCTTATCTGCATGTACACTCACATTCTTGATCTCTTTGTTGCTGCCAACAGTGCGTTCATCTGCCTGTTAAACTTCCTCCTCCTGTTGGTCTCCTATGTGGTCTTCTTGTGCTCCTTAAGGACTTACAGTTTGGAGGGGAGGCATAAAGCCCTTTCTACGTGTGTTTCTCACATCACAGTAGTTGCTTTGTCTTTGTGTCCTGTATATCTGTGTATCTTCTTCCAGTCACAACTCTGCCCATTGATAAAGCTGTTGCTGTCTTTTACACTATGGTGGCCCCTATGTTACATCCTTTAATCTATACCCTCAGAAATGCTGAGATAAAAAATGCTATGAAGAAACACTGGAAGAAAAAGTGACTTCAGATATTACTTAAGTATAATCATTAAATATTACAGATAGAAATAACAGAGGTACTCTTGTCTAATCCTCTTGATCAATATACCAAATCTAACAATGGGTTGAATATACTTGCAGATAGACACTTAAGCACGGATCTAACGCTTGGGCTGGAATCCTGACTTACTCTCTCCCATCGCACACTCTCCTTGTCACAACCTAATGCTTATTAATCATACATATTTGTCTATTAACAGGATATCTGGAATATCTTCAAAAACTAAAAAGTATGAATCTTGTTTTTGATGGATATTAAAGTTGTCTTATTATATAACATTGAGATGCTGGTTACTACCAATTATTAAAAAAATGTTTAATGATATTCCTTTACTATGGAGTCAGGCCTCAGTATAGATTATTTCATGAATTTTCTTGTTCATTAAATCTTTGTTGTATAGTGTAAAAAATACTATCCATGAAACACCTATAAGATTAGCATTGTATTACATATTTTCCATATTGTATATTGTCACCTTGCTTATTTAACTTATGTGCAGAGTACATCATGTGAAAAGCCAGGCTGGATGAGTCATAAGCTGGAATCAAGATTGCCAGGAGAAATATCAACAACCTCAGATATGCAGATGACACCACTCTAATGGCCCAAAGTGAAGAGAAACTAAACAGCCTCTTGATGAGGGTGAAAGAGGAGAGTGAAAAAGGTGGCTTAAAATTTAACATTTCAAAAACTAAGATCATGGCATCCAGTCCCATCATTTCATGGTAAATGGAAGGGGAAAATGTAGAAGCAGTGACCAGTTTTCTTTTCTGGGCTCCAAAATCACTGTGGACGGTAACTGCAGCCATGAAATTAAAATATGCTTGCTTCTTGGAAGTAAAGCTATGGCAAACCTAGACAGCTTATTAAACAGTAGAGACATCACATTGCCCACAATGGTCTGTATAGTCAAAGCTATGGTTTTTCCAGTAGACATGTACGAATGTTAGAGTTGGGCCATAAAAAAAGGCTGAGTGCTGAAGAATTGATGATTTCAAATGATGGTGCTGGAGAAGACTCTTGAGAATTCCTTGGACAGCAAGGAGATAAAACTACTCAATCCTAAAGGAAATCAACCCTGAATATTTATTGGAAGGACTGATGCTGAAGCTGAAGTTCTAATACTTTGACCAGCTGATGTGAAGAGCTGACTTATTAAAAAAGACCCTGATTCTGGGAAAGATTGAGGGCAGGAGGAGAAGGGGATGACAGGATGAGATGGTTGGGTGGCATCACTGACTCAATAGGCATGAGTTTGAGCGAAGTCTGGGAGATAGTAAAGGACAGGGAGGCCTGGCTTGCTGCAGTCCTTAGGATCACAGAGTCGGACACAATTGAGCCACTGAACAATGACAACAGCAACTGATTATTAAAATGCTTAATGATTTTCCTCCTCTTTGGACTCTGACCTCAATATAGACATTTTTTTGTGAATGTTCTTGTTGATTAAATCTTGGTTGTACAAAAGAAATACTACTTATTGCATGCCTATTAGACTGGCATTGTATAACATATTTTCAGTATTTTATTAGGCAGGGTCTTATCAGGGAACTGAACAGAGTAATTTGAACCAAAAAAGTTCATATACAATTATTAATTGTATCAGCATATTAACTATAAAGGGGGTAACAAGTTCTCTAAAAAAAAGCCATGGGACTGAGAAATGAGTATCCAAGCAAGGAGTTCATTTAGAATGTAGATTTCCTTCCCAGGCTGGGATTCCAATCTTTTTGAGAAAGTTTAGCTTTTGCCCATGGATGAATTAATGGCATGATTCGATCAAACTTGAAATTTGTAATAGAACTGAGATACATACTGAGATATGATTCTTTGTCCACATACCTTTTACTCATTAAACACAACTCTAGGGTGTCTTTTTCAGACAGTTCAGACAGAAATGAGGTAATGAAGCTGGAGATATTTATAAAAAAAAAAAAAAAACAAAAACTTCACATACTTTCCCATTGAACATGATCAGATGGTTCCAGAGATGATCATTAGTTCATCAGCTGTAACAGTGATCTCTACTCACATTGCACTTCATTGCTTATACTACTTTAACTTTTTTCTCTTGAAGTTCTAGTTCTTATATCACAAGACAATTTTAATTCTCATTAAAACAGTTAAAAAGCTGTTATTTTATCAACTCTAATTCACTCTTCCTCTGCATCCATGTACCCATGTTCCTCAGACCAGTCTGCTGCCACCACAAACTCATTCCTGTGTGTTTTTGTGCTTTGTTCTGTTCCTAGTCACTACTGTCAACAGTTGTGGTTATGCCAAACTACACGCACATTAACAATTTTTATGAACAGTTTTGATTTATGAAAATAATAATTAAAAACATTGGTATCTTTATGTTAAAATACCAACATATTATATAATAAGTGTTTCATATAATTTGTCTTCCAATCTTTAAAGTAAAAGCTTTTTCATATGTGAATAAATCTGTATAACACTTTGTTTTATTATTTTAAAATTAAACTTGGCACTTGCATTTCTGCAAATTCTCATAGTTCTTTTAAAAAATTAATTTTAATCAGAGTATAGTTGCTTTGCAATGTTTCTTAGTTTCTAGCTGAACAGCAAAATGAATCAGTCATACATGTACATATATCCCCTCCTTTTTGGATTTTCTTTCCATTTAGAGTTCTCTGTGCTATAGGGTAGGTTTTTATTATTTATCTGTTTTATACATAGTAGAGTATATATGTAAGTCCTAATCTCCCAATTCATTCTGCTCCCTCTCCCCCAAGCCTTGGTAACTGTAAGTCCATAAGTTTGTTCTCTATGTCTGTGACTCTACTTATGCTTTGCAAATAAGTCCATCTGTACCATTTTCTAGATCCATATGTAAGTGATATTATACAATATTTGTTTTTCTCTTTCTGACTTACTTCAGTAAGTATGAAAGTCTCTAGTTCTGTTTGCTGTGAAGTCACTTCAGTTGTTTCCAACTCTGTGTGACCCCATAGACGGCAGCCCACCAGGCTCCCCCGTCCCTGGGATTCTCCAGGCAAGAACACTGGAGTAGGTTGCCATTGCCTTCTCCAATGCAAGAAAGTGAAAAGTGAAAGTGAAGTCTCTCAGTCATGTCCGACTCTTAGCGACCTCATGGACTGCAGCCTACCAGGCTCCTCCATCCATGGGATTTTCCAGGCAAGAGTACTGGAGTGGGGTGCCATTGCCTTCTCCACTAGTTCTGTCTATATCTCTGTAAATAGCATTATTTCATTTTTTACAGCTGAGTAATATTTCATTACGTATATGTACTACATATTCTTTATCCATTCCTTTGTTGATGGACATTTAGTTTGATTTTATGTCCTGGCTATTGTAAATAGTGCTATAATGAACATTGGGATGCATGGATCTCCTCAAATTCTCTGGATATATGCCTAGGAGTGGAATCACTGAATCATATGGCAATTCTATTTTTAATTATTTAAGAAATCTCCATACTATTCTCCATAGTGACTGTACAAATTTATATTCCCTACAAATTTCATGGTTACCCTGTGCTTCCACTATCAAACCTAGGTCCTTTGCATTGCCTGTAGATTCTTTATCATCTGAGCCACCACGGAAGCCCAGGAATACTGGAAGGGTATCCTATTCCTTCTCCAGGGGAACTTCCTGACCCAGGAATCTAACCAGAGTCTTCTATATTGCAGTAGATTCTTTATCAACTGAGCTACCAGGGAAGCCTGTAATTGACAACACCATGTTGTAATTTTTTACTCCCTCTTGGGAGTCATTCAGTGGATCCTAAACTTTATAAAGGCAGAATCTAGTTCTCTCTCTCTCTCTTTATTTTTTTCACCATTGCAATCCCAGCAATGATAAACATGATTGATACATTCTTTGTGCTCAAAATGTTTATTAATGAATTAAAACACAAAGAATAAAAGGAGTGCATTTATCCTGAAATCGGTTTCTATGTAGCCAGAGCCATGTATTTTTAAAAACAGCTGTTAATAATGAAATGTTAATTGAAAGTAAACAGGTTAACAAAAGAATATTACTTAAAGAGCTCACATTAATAAGATAAAAAGTCTTACTAAGAGCAAACTATTCACTCATATGCTGATAATTATAGTTTCAATTTATTTCTTATCCTTAGTTTAAACAGGAATAAAAACAAATTGTACTTCCCCCTGAGGTTAGGCCAGAATGTTCCTTAAACTTGAATCACTTAAAGTAGAAAGGAATTCCCTAGTCTCTAGTACTATCTTTGGACTTCACTTTAGTAAATTTGATTATACACACACACACACACACATATATCCCAACACATTAAATATTTATTATGCATATAATACTGTGCTATCTTTTAGAAAATATTCAGTTCAGTTCAGTTGCTCAGTCGTATCTGACTCTTTGCGACCCCATGAATCACAGCACGCCAGGCCTCCCTGTCCATCACCAACTCCCGAAGTTCACCCAGACTCACGTCCATCGAGTCCGTGATGCCATCCAGCCATCTCATCCTCTGTCATCCCCTTCTCCTCCTGCCCCCAATCCCTCCCAGCATTAGAGTCTTATCCAATGAGTCAACTCTTCGCATGAGGTGGCCAAAGTACTGGAGTTTCAGCTTTAGCATCATTCCTTCCAAAGAAATCCCAGGGCTGATCTCCTTCAGAATGGACTGTTTGGATCTCCTTGCAAATATTAGTTCAGTTCAGTTGCTCAGTCATGTCTGACTCTCTGTGACCCCATGGACTATGGCACCCCAGGCTTCCCTGTCCATCACCAACACCTGAAGCTTGCTCAAACTCATGTCCATAAAGTCAGTGATGCCATCCAACCATCTCATCCTCTGTCTTTCCCTTCTCCTCCTGCCTTCAACTTTTCCTAGCATAAGGGTATTTTCCAATGAGTCAGTTCTTCACAGCAGGTGGTCAGAGTATTGGAGCTTCAGCTTCAGCATTTTCTTTTAAAAAAATTATTATTATTATATTTACTTTACAATATTGTATTGGATTTGCCATACATCAACATGCATGTGCCATGGGTGTACATGTGTTCCCCATCTTGAACCCCTATTCCACCTCCCACTCCATCCCATCCCTCTGGTTCATCTCAGTGCTCCAGCCCTGAGCATCCTGTATGATGCATCAAAACTGGACTGGTGATCCATTTCACATATGATAATTGACATGTTTCAATGCCATTCTCCCAAATCACCCTACCCTTGCCCTCTCCCACAGTGTCCAAAAGACTGTTCTATACATCTGTGTCTCTTTTGCTGTGTCACATACAGGGTTATCATTACCATCTTTCTAAATTCCATATATATGTGTTAGTATACTGTATTGGTGTTTTTCTTTCTGGCTGACTTCACTCTGTATAATAGGCTCCAGTTTCATCCACCTCATTAGAACTGATTCAAATGTATTCTTTTTAATGGCTGAGTAATACTCCATTGTGTATATGTACCACAGCTTTCTTATCCATTCATCTGCTGATGGACATCTAGGTTGCTTCCATGTCCTGGCTATTGTAAACAGTGCTGTGATGAACATTGGAGTACACATGTCTCTTTCAGTTCTGGTCTCCTCGGTATGTATGCCCAGCAGTGGGATTGCTGGGTCGTATGGCAGTTCTATTTCCAGTTTTCTAAGGAATCTCCACACTGTTCTCCATAGTGGCTATATGAGTTTACATTCCCATCAACAATGTAAGAGGGTTCCCTTTTCTCCACACCCTCTCCAGAATTTATTGCTTATAGACTTTTGGATAGCAGCCATTCTGACTGGCATGAAATGGTACCTCATTGTGGTTTTGATTCGCATTTCTCTGATAATGACTGATATTGAGCATCTTTTCATGTTTGTTAGCCATTTGTATGTCTTCTTTGGAGAAATGTCTATTTAGTTCCTTGGACCACTTTTTGATTGGGTTATTTATTTTTCTGGAATGAGTCTTTACCAACACCACAGTTCAAAGGCATCAATACTTGTCACTCAGCTTTCTTTATGGTCCAACTCTCACATCCAAACATGACCACTGGAAAAACCATAGCTTTGACTAAATGGACCTTTGCTGGCAAAGTAATGTCTCTGCTTTCTAATATGCTGTCTGGTTGGTCATAGCTTTTCCTCCAAAGAGTCAGAGTCTTTTAATTTCATGGCTGAAGTCATCATTAGCAGTTATTTTGGAGTCCAATAAAATAAACTCTGTCACTGTTTCCTCTTTTTCCCCTTCTATTTGCCATGAAGTGATGGGAGTGAATGCCATGATCTTCATTTTTTTTAATGTTGAGTTTTAAGCCAGCTTTTTTTACTCTTCTCTTTCACCTTCATCAAGAGGCTCTTTAGTTCCTCTTCATTTTCTGCCTTAAGGGTAGTGTCCTCTATGTATCTGAGGTTAATGATATTTCTTCTGGCAACCTTGATTCCAGCTTGTGCTTCATCCAGTCCGGCATTTCACATGATGTAATCTGCATATAAGTTAAATAACCAAAGTGACAATATACAGCCTTGACATACTCCATTCCCAATTTGGAATCAGTCTGTTGTTCCATGTCCAGTTCTAACTGTTGCTTCTTGACCTGCATACAGATTTCTCAAGAAGTAGGTAAGGAGGTCTGGTGTTCCCATCTCTTGAAGAATTTTCCATAGCTTGTTCTGATACACAAAGTCAAAGACTTTAGCATAGTCAATGAAACAGAAGTAGATATTGTTCTGGAATACTCTCGTTTTTTCAATGATCCAACCAATGTTGGCAAATTGATCTCTGGTTCCTCTGCCTTTTCTTAATCCAGCTTGAATATGTCATGGTTCACATACTGTTGAAGCCTAAGTTGGAGAATTTTCCTTATTACTTTGCTAGCATGTGAGGTGAGTGCAATTGGACAGTAGTTTGTGCATTCTTTGGCATTGCCTTTCTTTGGGATTGGAATGAAAACTGACCTTTCCAGTCCTGTGCCCACTGCTGAGTTTTCCAAATTTGCTGGCACATTGAGTGTATCACTTTCACAGCATCATCTTTTAGGAATTGAAATAGCTCAGCTTGAATTCCATCACCTCCACTGGCTTTGTTCATAGTGATGTTTCCTAAGGCCCACTTGACTTTGGAATCCAGGATGTCTGGCTCTAGGTGAGTGATCGCACCATAATGGTTATACAGGTCATTAAGATTTTTTTTTTTTATAGTTCTCTGTATTCTTGCCACCTCTTTTTAATATCTTCTGCTTCTGTTAGGTCCATACATTTTCAGTCCTTTACTGTGTCTGTCTTTGCATGAAATGTTTCGTTGGTACCTCTGATTTTCTTGAAGAGATCTCTAGTCTTTCCTATTCTACTGTTTTCCTCTATTTCTTTGCACTGATCACTTAGGAAGGCTTTGCTATCTCTCATTGGTATTCCTTGGAACTTTATTTTCATATGGATTTATTTTTCCTCTTCTCCTTTGCCTTTAGCTCTCTTCTTTTTTCAGCTATTTGTAAGGCCTCCTCAGACAACCATTTTGCCTTTTTTGTATTTCTTCTTCTTGGGGTGAGACTTTATAAGTGAGAGGCTAAAACTAGAGTATCAACTTCCCTCTGTTCCATTATCACTCATGGAACATTGCACAGTCAAGAGTCAAGTGGATTAACACAGATGTGGAAGTCAACTCATTGTTGAGGGAGCCCTGAACAAAGGTTCCTATAGTCTTATGAACCTGGAACAGGGAAAAGGATGAAGGAGTGGAAAGGGGAAAGGATTAGCAGAAGTGGGTGTAAGATGTAAACCCTATCTTGCTGTGCTGTGCTTAGTCACTCAGTCCCTTCCAACTCTTTTTCACCCCATGGACTATAGCCCACCAGGCTCCTCTGCCCATGGGGATTCTCGAGGCAAGAATACTGGAGTAGATTGCCATGCCTTCCTCCAGGGGATCTTCCCAACCCAAGGTTCAAATTCAGGTCTCCCATATTGGAAACAGATTCTTTACCATCTGAGCCACCAGGGCCTGGTGGCTCAGATGGTAAATCCTGTCTTATCAACAATTATATAAAATATAAATGGTTTAGCACTCCAGTTAATAGGCAGAAACTGGAAGAATGGACAGGAACCATGATTCATATATATTTTATCTAGAATATTCATAATTTATATTCAAAGACACAGATAAGTGGAAAGTGAAAATGTCAAGAAATATATATTTTGGAAATAGTAACAAAAGAAGTAGTGAAAGAACAGATAAAGCCAATATAGAAGAAAATAAACTTCAGGCCACAAATTATTGCTAGAGACCAAGAAAGACATTTTATAATGGTTAAATAGTCAGTTCCTTGAAATATAATAATCATGAACCTGTATGTATCTCAACCTCCACTGGTGATCTCAGTCAGTGAGTAAATGTTCTTAGGGATATATTCCACCCAGGAGAAACCCCATGGTTCCATCATTTAGAGTCCTTCATGCCTCAGTTCACGAAACCCAAGGGCTTGTGTGAATAGTTTTTTATCACATAATGTTCCAGACCAAGAATGCAGGCTGTTAATGTGCAGGGAAAGGATCAGTCAGGTGAAAATGCTTTGTTCATGGATGAATTCTCCAAAATATCTACTTCTAGGCAAAATCTTAAAAAAAAAAAACAGAGATAATTAATTCCTGGGAGCATTATGTCTTAGATAGAAAAGTTGGTTCTTTGTCATTTTTAGTATCCTCTCTAAACACTAAGATTCATGGAATAGATATTTTCTCATTTTAGGAGAATAAGAAAAGCTTATCAGGTAATATATTTGTGGCTCTTATTCTATAGCGATAGACTAGGTACTGAAGATCAGAAGATTCATTTTAGCACCTAGGTCATTGGGTTTCAAATTCAACATAGGGTTTTCTTTTGACTTGATTTTCAAAGGCATTGGAGCATGCTGAATCCATTTAAATAAATTTGTTGCATCTTGACATCTTTGCTTCCTGTAGAATTGTCCACCAGTGGGGACTTGAGACATATACATGATTTGACATTGCAAGTAATGTTTATTTCTTATTTCTAAATACTTTGGGCATTCTCCTTAACTACAAGGGAAACCACAGTAAGTGAACTAGAATTTCTCTCTCTCTCATTTTTTTTTTTTTGTTTTTTTTTTTTGTTGTTGTTTTTCTGTTTTTTTTTTTTTTTATCAAGTTTTTATTGTTCCGTTTTATTTCAAGGGATTTTTACAATTAAAATCATTAAAAATTTACTTTCTGATATTTTATGGGGATTAATTTTAGATGCCCTGGGATCTTTTGCAGAAATATTTGTCCTCCTCCCTGTATACGGATTTATCAATAATTTTTCCAGAATACGATTACAATTTAAACGGCAACCCACTCCAGTGTTCTTGCCTGGAGAATCCCAGGGGCGGGGGAGCCTGGTGGGCTGCCGTCTATGGGGTCACACAGAGTCGGACGCGACTGAAGTGACTTAACAGTAGCAAAGACAATTTTAAGTCTGCGTGGGACTGAGGGGAAGGTCAACAATTAGATTCTGTTTTTTTGAAGGACTTTGTCAGCTCATATTGAATTACAAATTGAGAATGTATTAGTTTATAGCATTTACAAAGGAAAACGTACCCTTTGCTGTGGTTGGGAATATACATTAAGCCCCAAGCTCTGGGGCACTTTTTATTCTGATTATTTTCAAACTTTCTTAGATCTTCTAACCAGGCAAGATCTTATTTCTGCTGAAGTGGATGTGGTCCCTGCAGTGTGACTGAACTTCTGCATCCCTGACCTAAGACTTAGACCTTTCTCTTAGAGAGTCAGGACACATGTTGCTGAAAATAAGAGATGAAAGTTAGTTGTCTTCATCAGTTTAAGGTGATTTCCACCCCTGCCTCCTTGTACACACTGAACTTAAGTCATCTTATGAGAGGTAAGTTGTGGTGGGGAAAAAAAAAAATCACTGCATTGGGCATTAAAAGACTTGGATTCTTATTTACCACTAATCAGCCATGTTTCCTCTCTGGGCCTCAGCTTCCTTATCTTTAAAGAGCATATAAATTGAAAAATGCAAGGTCCTGGTAGAATTTTCTTTTAAACTTTTTATTTTGTATTGGGGTATAGCTAATTAACAATGTTGTGATAGTTTCAGGTGGCTCAGCCACACATATACACGTGTCCATTCTCCCCCAACTTCCCTCCCCTCCTGGGTGCCATGTAACATTGAGCAGAGTTCCATGGCTATACAGTTCCATGTATTGATCCACCAGCAGTGTGTACATGTCCATCTCAAACTCTCTAACTAAACCTTGGTACTGGAGGAATTTTAGGGCACAAAAATTCTGAACTTGTTAAATAGATCCTGAACTCATTAACATCTGACTGTACATCACACAGTTTAGCCAAATAACTGCCATGGATTACATATGGTCATAGGTGGAGGCTTTGTCCAAAATCTGACATTGCTGATTCTAAGAAGTAAACTAGATCTACACTGGAAAGCTAAATTCCAAAGAGCTAGAGCCAGACATCCTGATTTTTAATACAGACTGTTCTATTTTATTTTTGTATCATGGCTCGGGCAAGTTATTTACCTTCTAACCACATTTCCTTATTTTTAAAGTAGGTAATAGTCTATCAACCTCATAGGATTGTTATGAAGGTACTGTAAATGGAATAGTGAATGTAAAGCTGTTAGTATAGTGTGAACACAGCAAAAACCCAAAAACATTTAATGATTATTATAAGAATAATATGGTGAAAATTAATCTCTGCATTCTATTAAGAATGAGAAAAAGCAGATTTATAGTAAAAGTTTGTATTTAATACTGTGTGAGTATATGGAATTTAAACAAGTAATAAAGGTTTCTCTGCTTGGAAGGAAGTTTGTCTGTTTAAGTTCTTGCCTATCAACTGCAGTATGAATGCCCTTATGAGAGATAAGAATTACTCTGTGAGATTAACAGTCTATTTCTCATTTCTCCAAAAATATGTATTATAGAGGATTTGAATGTTAATAGGCAAAGCTAAGTCTAGTACAGAGGAAGAAAATGATCATGTGATTGAGTCTGTCTGTTAATACAGGATATCAAAGACACTGATAAGATAGAACTATTTTTAACTTATGTCCTGATTACTTCAAGGTTTGCAAGAAGCTGAAACAATTAGTAAAATAATAAAAATGAATACTGGATGCTTGGGGCTAGTGCACTGGGATGACCCAGAGGGATGGTATGGGGAGGGAGGAGGGAGGAGGGTTCAGGATGAGGAACACATGTATACCTGTGGCGGATTCATTTTGATATTTGGCAAAACTAATACAATTATGTAAAGTTTAAAAATAAAATAAAATTTAAAAAAAAAAGAAAAAAAATGAATGAGTCACGTTTGAGATTTTCTATGCAATTTTGATCATAAAATCCAGCCTTGGGTACAGGTCTTCAGGAAATTATAGGTTCTTGGTTCTCCCAAAGGCCACCTTCTTTAGAGAAGAATTGGCAATTAGATGTACATTCCACTTGTTCCTCAGGTGTTCCCTTCCCTGAAAGGATTCTTTGATGCCCTGGGCTATCCATAAAGGAAACCACTACTCTGGGGCTTGGAACTCTAAAGCTAGCTTCTCAATGAAGAGTTTATGGGATCATCTGTAAGAGGTTTCCTTTCCACATACCTCATTATTCAACTTGACGATGTATAACAGGGATAACTCATTTTACTCTTCACTGCTTTTTTGCTTTAAGAATATATAAAGCAAATGAAGCAACTGACAAACAACTAATCTCAAAAATATACAAGCAACTCCTACAGCTCAACTCCAGAAAAATAAATGACCCAATCAAAAAATGGGCCAAAGAACTAAATAGACATTTCTCCAAAGAAGACATACAGATGGCTAACAAACACATGAAAAGATGCTCAACATCACTCATTATCAGAGAAATGCAAATCAAAACCACTATGAGGACCATTTCACACCAGTCAGAATGGCTGCAATCCATAAGTCTACAAGCAATAAATGCTGGAGAGGGTGTGGAGAGAAGGGAACTCTCTTGCACTGTTGGTGGGAATGCAAAGTAGTACAGCCACTATGGAGAACAGTGTGGAGATTCCTTTAAAAACTGGAAACAGAACTGCCTTATGATCCAGCAATCCCACTGCTGGGCATACACACTGAGGAAACCAGAATTTAAAGAGACACGTGTACCCCAATGTTCATTGCAGCACTGTTTATAATAGCCAGGACATGGAAGCAACCTAGATGCCCATCAGCAGATGAATGGATAAGAAAGCTGTGGTACATATACATAATGGAGTATTACTCAGCCATTAAAAAGAATACATTTGAATCAGTTCTAATGAGATGGATGAAACTGGAACCTATTATACAGAGTGAAGTAAGCCAGAAAGAAAAACACCAATACAGTATACTAACGCATATATATGGAATTTAGAAAGGTGGTAACAATAACCCTGTGAACGAGACAGCAAAAGAGACACCGATATATAGATCAGTCTTATGGACTCTGTGGAAGAGGGAGAGGGTGGGGAGATTTGGGAAAAGAGCATTGAAACATGTATAATATCATGTATGAAACGAGTCGCCAGTCCAGGTTCGATGCACGGTACTGGATGCTTGGGGCTGGTGCACTGGGACGACCCAGAGGGAAGGGAGGGGAGGGAGGAGGGTGGAGGGTTCAGGATGGGGAACGCGGGTATACCTGTGGTGGATTCATTTCGATATTTGGCAAAACTAATACAATATTGTAAAGTTTAAAAATAAAATAAAACTAAAAAAAAAAGAATATATAAAGAGAATAATGGAGTCTGAGATACAGGAAAAAGTGAACATTAATAATGTCATTATTAATGTCATGTAAAACTTAGTTTTATATGCTTCCTTAAAGTTTAATTTAATAATATGCATATTCCCCATCAAGTGAAATGAGGAATGAAAATGAAAATTGAAAAAGATTTTGTATTAAACTAATCGGTTTGTGATGCCGGGAGCCGGCATATTGCATATTGAGTGCATAGCGCATATTGCATATTGAGTGCAGCACTTTCCATAGCATCATCTTTCAGGATCTGGAATAGCTCAACTGGAATTCTATCACTGCTGGGAGCCAGTGAGGAACTCCGCCCATGACAAAGGTCATGAGGAAGGAGGCTTGGCATACGCAAAGGCGGGATTGAGCCTCAGGAGTCCCCCATCTACCCCCAAAACCAGAGTCTGCCTACTTTCTGCTTTGTGCTTTCACCTACACCTCTGACTTTACGGGGGGCTGTCCCCCACTACCTCTCTCTGAAAAAAGAGTTAGCTTACAGCGCCAGTTAATAATTCCTGGGTGTGACAGTGTTTAACCTACAAACTCCTTTGGAAATCCTCTAGCCTGCCTGAATAGGTTTTTCCGGCCACATGTGATTGTTCAGAGCCTCCCAACTGTGAGAGGCATGAGATGTTCTAAACTGTCTAAACACAGATTCTTTTGAGTAGTTAAAAGATTGATTAGAAATCGTATTGGTGAAGGGATTTTCACTTGTTGGGCCAATGTTTGCTGCTAAGTTTCCATATCCCTTACCTGCTGTGTTCCTGGCAGTGTATTGATTAATATAATTGGTGTAAGTAGTAGCTTTAATGTTTGTAACCTGGGACGCTTGAGTTAATTCTTTTCTTGATTGAGCCCACCTCACCTTTGCCCTATAGGAATGCAACTCTATCCAATGCTTTTTGGAGGCTGGCGCCTGACTTTAGAATAATCGCCTGACTTTGGAATAATCACCTTTAGAGAAAAATAAGTTTCTTAAAATGTTAACAGGCCTCCTGGCCAGAAGATGATGTAAATCACCTGAACTTTTGCATATGATAAGTTTGAAAGCCTGGCTTCGATTAGAATCAGGAACTGCTGTCCTTGCATGACTCCACCCCTTCCCCCATTATCCTCTATGCACAACTTAAGGTATAAACTACTTTGAAAAATAAAGTACACTCCTTTTTTGTTCACCGAAATTTGGTCTCCCCATGTCGTTCTTTCTTTCACCTTCTGGCTGAATTTTTCCTCTGAGGCGGGGAAGCTCGTCAAGCCTACTAATTTTGCCTGGGCTTCTAAGATCCAACTGGGGAGGCCTTATTGTCTCCTCTCCTTCGGGAGAACGGGAGGACACCTGCGGCCTTCGTAGGTGACGTTAATTCCCTGCTTTGGAATCTTTATTCAGCCTCTTTTCTTCACTGAATTTTCCTACTGAGCTATCCTTATTTCAGCCGCTTTTCTCCACTAAATTTCCTCACTGAGCTATCCTCATTCTATTACTCTTTATATCCTTAATTAACATTTAATTAAGCAATTGTTTCCTGATCTTCACCTACACCGTCTCTCCTTTGAATACCCTGGATCAGCCGGGGCTGGTCCCCGGCAGGTTTGATTATTCAGAGAACTTATTGGCTACAAGCATAAATGGTATAAGTTAAATGCAGAGGTCAATAATTTTTGCCTGGTAGGATAAAGGCAATGGCACCCAACTCCAGTACTCTTGCCTGGAAAATTCCATGGACGGAGGAGCCTGGTAGGCTACAGTCCATGGGGTCGCTAAGAGTCAGACACGACTGAGCGACTTCGCTTTTACTTTTCACTTTCATGCATTGGAGAAGGAAATGGCAACCCACTCCAATGTTCTTGCCTGGAGAATCCCAGGGATGGGGAGCCTGGTGGGCTACCATCTATGGGGTCGCACAGAGTTGGATACGACTGAAGCAACTTAGCAGCAGCAGCAGCAGCAGCAGAAGCAGGATAAAGATGGGATTTAGGGTAATTATAAGTGACCCATAATGCAGTCACAGAAGCCTCACCTGTCACAGTAATTTTCTCAAAGCAGTGAGCACCCAGTCCTGCCCCTACTCTAAGTGTAGCTGGTGAATTGATAACAATTTTGAATACGTTAGAGCAGTTACTTTAATGACATTCAGATATTTCTTGGGGTCCCATGATGTGTCAAAATACAATTCCCTATGTCTGTTTTCTCATGTATATTCCAATCAATTTAAAACCACATAGTTACAGCTTTAGAGCTCTAAGACAAAACATGAAGGTTATATTAATTTCTAGTCATAGAATTAGTTATGTAAGCTGTAGAAATTTGGAAAATACAGAAAAATATGGGAAATAAAATATCAACCATAATCTCACATTCAAAAGCAAATGTCCTCAATGTATTAAATTATTTTTCTTACCAATCTTCTATACATCAGTTCAGTTCAGTCACTCAGTCATGTCCGACTGTTTGCAACCCCATGAACTGCAGCATGCCAGGCCTCCCTGTCCAACACCAACTGCCTGAGTCTACCCAAACCCATGTCCATTGAGTCGATGATGCATCCAACCATCTTATCCTCTGTCATCCCCTTCTCCTCCTGCCCTCAATCTTTTCCAGCATCAGGGTCTTTTCAAATGAGTCAGCTCTTTACATCAGGTGGCCAAAATATTGGAGTTTCAGCTTCAGCATCAGTCCTTCCAATGAACACCCAGGACTGATCTCCTTTAGGATGAACTGGTTGGATCTCCTTGCAGTCCAAGGGACTCTCAAGAGCCTTCTCCAACACCACAGTTAAAAAGCATCAATTCTTCGGCCCTCAGTTTTCTTTATAGTCCAACTCTCAAATCCATACATGACTACTGGAAAAACCATAGCCTTGACTAGATGTACCTTTGTGAATGAAGTAATGTTTCTGCTTTTTAATATGCTGTCTAGGTTGGTCATAACTTTCCTTGCAAGGAGAAAGTGTCTTTTAATTTCATGGCTGCAGTCACCATCTGCAGTGATTTTGGAGCCCCCAAAATAGTCAAAAACTGATTCCACAGTTTCCCCATCTTTTTGCATTGAAATGATGTTTTAACATAGATTAACACAAATAATATTTTTTAACAGATTAAAAAAGTATATTGGAGAAGGAAATGGCAACCCACTCCAGTATTCTTGCCTGGAGACTCCCAGGGATGGAGGAGCCTCGTGGCCTGCGGTCTATGGGGTCACACAGAGTTGGACATGACTGAATCAACTTAGCAGTAGCAGCAGAAAAGTATATAACATTTTATAAGTGAAATTTTTGAATTTGAACTTTATTTTAAAAGATGCATATAAAATCTGTAATCTTTAAATATTAATTCAATAAGTATATTCACTAAATTTCCCCTATTTTTATATAATTTGTAAAAATAGACCATTTTGTGATTTTTTATTCATGTTATTTTGTACATAGACTTTTAGATTATCCTCCAAAATTGTTACTTCTAATGTCCAAATTATTCCAAAAAATTGATGTTCCATTAAAATATTTCAGACACTATGGCCGGGGAAATTTAATTTCTTTCTTCTGGTTACTCTATGTCTTATAAAAATAGTTTGAGATCAGAATAAAAAAAGACTAGGTCAGCTAAAAGAACTTTAAGATACCATTCCTACAGAGTTTTGGGAAAAGCAAGACTCATCTGTGACTTTATGAGTACTGTTAAAAGGCAGAATTTCAGTGTATTTCACTTTTTTATGATTCTTTTTTCTTTTCTTTTTAAGGCATTCTTTCCTGGAGTTTTTATTACCCACACCACATAGATGGAAAATGAAAGGAATGTGACTGTATTCATTCTACTATGTCTTACATAGAACCCCCAAATGCAAAAACAAAAAAAAAATACTGTTTGTCATGTTTTTGGTCTTGTTAACCCTCTCAGGCAACCTGCTCACTGTGGTTGCCATAACTACCAGCCAGTCTCTGAACTCCTCCCTGTACTTCTTCCTGACCCACCTTTCCTTGATGGATGCAATTTACTCTTCTTCTTCAGCTCCTAAGTTGATTGTGGACTCACTTTGGGAGATCAAAACAATCTCCTTTAATGGGTGTATGGCTCAAGTCTATACATAACACATTTTTGGTGCTAATGAGATCATCCTTCTCACAGAGATGGCCTGTGACTGCTACATGACCATCTGCAAACCTCTGCACTACACGGCCATCATGAGCCACAGGCTGTGCCTCCTCCTGCTGGGGGTGGCCTGGACTGGAGGATTTCTCCACGCAACCCTTCAGGTCCTCTTTACAGTCTGACTGCCCTTCTGTGGCCCCAGTGTCATAGACCACTTCATGTGTGACTTGTACCCTTTGTTAAAGCTTATCTGCATGTACACTCACATTCTTGATCTCTTTGTTGCTGCCAATAGCGGGTTCATCTGCTTGTTAAACTTCCTCCTCCTGTTGGTCTCCTATGTGTTCCTCTTATGCTCCCTAAGGACTTACAGTTTGGAGGGGAGGCACAAAGGTCTTTCTACGTGTGTTTCTCACATCACAGTAGTTGCTTAGTCTTTGTGGCCTGCATATTTGTGTATCTTCGCCCAATTACCACTCTGCCCATTGATAAAGCTGTTGCTGTCTTTTATACTATGGTGGCCCCTATGTTAAATTCTTTAATCTATACCCTCAGAAATGCTGAGGTAAAAAATGCTATGAAGAAACACTGGAAGAAAAAACTGACTTCAGAAAATAGTTAAATAGAATCATTAAACATTACAGATAGAAGTAATAGTGGTACTCTAATCCAAGCCTCTTGATTAATATATCGAATCTAACAATGGAATGAATAATACTTGTTGATAGCCACTTAAGCAGAAGAACTAAAGCTTGGGTTGGAATCCAGACTTACTGTCTCCTATCTCTCACTCTCCTTATCACAACTTCATACTTCTCAATCAATAAATACTTATCTATTAACAGGAAATCTGGAAATATCTTCAGAAGCTAAAAAGCACAAATCTAGAGTTTTGAATTGGTCTTATGTAATGAAGGAAATTTATGACCAACCTAAATAGCATATTCAAAAGCAAAGACATTACTTTGCCAACAAAGATCCGTTTAGTCAAGGCTATGGTTTTTCCAGTGGTCATGTATGGATGTGAGAGTTGGACTGTGAAGAAGGCTGAGCATGGAAGAATTGATTATTTTGAACTGTAGTGTTGGAGAAGACTCTTGAGAGTCCCTTGGACTGCAAGAAGATCCAACCAGTCCATTCTAAAGGAAATCAGTCCTGGGTGTTCTTTGAAAGGAATGATGCTAAAGCTGAAACTCCAGTACTTTGGCCACCTCATGCGAAGAGTTGACTCATTGGAAAAGACTCTGATGCTGGGAGGGATTGGGGGCAGGAGGAGAAGGGGACGACAGAGGATGAGATGGCTGGATGTCATCACTGACTCGATGGATGTGAGTTTAAGTGAACTCCGGGAATTGGTGATGGACAGGGAAGCCTGGTGTGCTGCAGTTCATGGGGTCGCAAAGAGTCGGACACCACTGACCAACTGAACTGAACTAACATGGAGATGTGTCAGTTACTAATGATTATTAAAAAAAAAAAGTGCCTAATGATATTCCTTTACTTTGGACTCTGGCCTCAATATAGATATTTTTGTGTGAATTTTCTTGTTCATTAAATCTTGGTTGTACAGTAAAAGAAATACTATTTATGACATGCTTATAAGACTAGCATTGTATTATGTATTTTCCATATTGTGTTAGGTGGGTTTCAGTCAGAAAACAGAGCAGTGATTTGAACTGAAAAAGTTCACATGCAATCATTAATTATGTCAGGGTGCTAACTACAAAAAGGGTAATGAGCTCTGTAAAAAAAACCCCTTTGACTGAGAAATGAGTATCCAAGGAAGGAATTCATTTAGAATGTGGACTTCCTTCTCAGGCCAGGACTTCACTCTTTGGAGAAAGTGTAGATTTTGCCCATGGATGACCAAACTTCAAGTTAGTGGTAGAACTGAGACACATACTGAGATATGACTCTTTGTCCACATATGTTTACTCATTACACACAACTCTAGGGTGTCTTTTCCAGACAGTCTGGACAGAAATGAGGTAATTAAACTGGTGATATTTATTAAAAAAAAAAAAAAAACAAAAAAACAAAAAAAAAACTTCACATAGTTTCCCATTGAGCATGATCAGATGGTCCCAGAGATGACCATTAGTTCATCAGCTGTAACAGTGATCTCTACTCACATTGCACTTCATTGCTTATGCTACTTTAACTTTTTTCTCTTAAAGTTGTAGTTCTTATATCACAAGACAATTTTAATTATCCTTAAAACAGTTAAAAAACTATTCTTTTATCAGTTCTTTTTCACTCTTCCTTTGCATCTATGTACCCATATTCCTCAGACCGGTATGTTTTTGTGCTTTGTTCTGTTGCTAGTCATTGCTGTCAACAGTTGTGGTTATGCAAAACTACACTCACATTTACAATTTTTATGAACAGTTTTGATTTATGAAAATAATAATTGAAAACTTTGGTATCTTTACGTTAAGGTGCCAGCAACATATTATGTAATACTTACATCATATAATTTGGCTTCTAATTTTTAAAATAAATCTGTATAACACTTTATTTTATTAGTTTTTAAAAATTAAAGTTGGCACAAACATTTCTACAAATCCTCATAATTCTTTTTTTAAATTAATTTTAATCAGAGTATAGTTGCTCTACAATATTGTGTTAGTTTCTTGCTCTACAGAAAAATGAATCAATCATACATATACGTAAATCCCTTCCTTTTTGGATTTCCTTTCCAAACTAAATAGAGTTCTCTGAGTTATACAGTGGGTTCTTATTATTTGTTTTATGCATAGTAGAGTGTATATGTCAGTCCCAATCTCCCAATTCTTTCCACTCCCCCTTCCCCACTTTGTAACCATAATTTTGTTCTCTATATGTGTGACTCTATTTTTGCTTTGCAAATAAGTTCATCTGTACCATTTTTTAGATTACACATGTAAGTGATATTATTCAGTTTGTTTTCCTCTTTCTGACTTCACTCTGTATGAGAGTCTCTAGGTGCATCCACATCTCTGTGAATGGCACTATTTCATTTTTTATAATATTCCATTGTGTATATATATACCACGTATTCTTTATCCATTCCTCTGTTGATAGATGTTTAGGTTGCTTCTATGTCCTGGCTATTGTAAATAGTGCTGTAATGAACACTGGGGTGCATGCATCCCTTCAAATTGTGGTTTTCTCTGGATATATTCCTTGGAGTTGGATCACTGAATCATATGGTAGTTTTAGTTTTTTTAAGGGACCTCATACTGATTTTCATAGCAGCTGTACAAATTTCTATTCCCCACACATTTCATGGTACCTTGTCCTTCCACTACTTTATAATTTATAACACCTTGTTGTAATTTTTTACTCCCTCTTGGGAGTTTCTCAATGAATCTTAAGCTTTTTGAAGGCAGAATCCAGGTCTCTCTCTCTCTCTCTCTTTTTTTTTAAACCATTGAAACCCTAGCAATTATCAATGTCTGATACATTCTGTGTGCCCCAAATGTTTGTTACCTAATGAATTAAGACAAAAAAGAATAAAAGGAGTGCATTTATCTTGAAATTGCTTTGTACGTAGACAGAGCCATGTATTTTTAAAAACAGATTGTAATAATGAAATGTTACTGAAAAGTAAATAGGTTAACTGAAGAATATAGCTTAAAGAGCTCGTATTAATAAGATAAAAACGTCTTGCTCAGAGCAGAAAGAATATTAAGGTAAACTATTCATCCATATGCTGAGAAGTATAGTTTAAATTTCTTTCTCATCCTCAGTTTAAACAGGAATTAAGCAAATTGTAGTTCCCCCTGAGGTCAAGCAAGACTTTTCCTTGAAGGTGAATCAACTTAAAGTATAAGTGAATTCCCTAGCCTCTCGTACTACTTTTTGGACTTCATTTTAGCTTATTTAATTGTTTCCTTTATATATTTACCCACACATTCAATATTTATCATGCATATGATATTGTGCTATCTTGTACAAACTATTGCTATATAGTAGGCATGTACTTTATGGTACTTTACAGAGTGTGACTGTATATGTCAAAAATAGAAATTCTTTTCTGACATCAAAATGTTATTTTATTTGAGTCATTACTCTTTCTGATGTGTTACCAGCAGAGCATGGGTTATATGAGCAATACTACATGGTGTTGAAGGCTACAAGGAAATTTGGAAATGGTGTAATATTCCTTATCTACCCCTCAGAGGTAGACAGGGCCAGTGCATTTATAGCATTAAATAGTTACATACTATAATATTGCAGGTACCATGTGACTATCAATTGTGATATATAAAAACAAGCACAGTTATTAATGACAAATTATTAGATTTTTAGTGATAATGATCTAAAATATACACTATTAAGCACAGGTCCTGGCTCAGTACATGGTTAGTAGTACAGTTATCTAAACATTCTGTCTTCATTGCCTGGAAGTTAATTGATGTTCAGTGCCTGACCTAGGAAATTAGTCAATTTTGATTACTGGCTTGCCAATACATCTGCTTTGATGCTTTCCTCTTTTTGACACTTTTTAATACTTTCCTTTTTCTGCTTCCCAGGTGGTGCCAGTGGCAAAGAATCTGCCTGACAATGCAGGATATTCAAGAGACACAGTTTCAATCCCTGGGTCAGGAAGATTCCCCTGGAGTAGGAATGGCAACCCACTCCACTATTCTTGTTTGGGAATCACATGGACAGAGAGGGACCTACACTCCATGGGGTTACAAAGAATTGTACAGGATTGAGCATGTATGTATGCACACATATCTTTATGCATACCTCCTTTGGTTTATTATAGAGAATATTTGTTATTGTTCAGTCACCCAGTTATGTCCAACTCTTTGCAATGCCATGGACTGCAGCACACCAGGCCTCCCTGTCCCTCATCATAACCCAGAGTTTGCTCAAGTTGATGTTTATTGAATCAGTGATGCCACACAGCCATCACATCCTCTGATGCCCTCTTCTTCTTTGCCCTCAATCTCTCCCATCATCAGGGACTTTTCCAATGAGTTGTCTCGAGTTTCAGCTTCATTATCAGTCCTTCAAGTGAATATTCATGATTGATCTCTCTTAAGAATGACTGGTTTGATCTCCTTTCTGTCCAAGGGACTTTTAGGAGTCTGGAGTCTTCTCCAGAACCACAGCTTGAAGACATCGATTCTTTGGCATCCTGCCTTCTTTATGGTACAGATCTCACAATCGTATGTGACCACTGGGAAGACCATAGCCTTGACTCTCTGGACGTTTGTTGGCAGAGTAATGTCTCTGCTTTTTAATACACTGTCTAGTTAGTCATAGCTTTTCTTCCAAGAATCAAGTGTCTTTTAATTTCATGGCTGAAGTCACCAACTGCAGTGATTTTGGAACCCAAGAAAATAAAGTCTGTCACTGTTTTCATTGTTTCCCCTCGTATTTGCCATGAAGTGATGGGACCAGATGCCATGATCTTAGTTTTCTAAATGTTGAGTTTTAAGATGACTTTTTCAGTCTCTTCTTTCAATTTCATCAAGAGGATCTTCAGTTCTTCTTCACTTTCTGCCATAAGGGTGGTGTCATCTGCATATCTGAGGTTATTGATATTTCTCCCAGCAATCTTAATTCCAGCTTGTGCTTCATCGAGCCTAGCATTTCATGTGATTTACTCTGCATAGAAGTTAAATAAGCAGGGTGACAATATACAGCCTTGACCTACTCCTTTCTGAATTTGGAACCAGTCCATTGTTCCATGCCAGTTCTAACTGTTGCTTCTTGATCTGCATACATATTTCTCAGAAAGCAGTTAAGGTAGTCTGGTATTCCCACATCTTGATGATTATTATATGTCAGGCAAATACTTTGTATAATATAACTACATATATAATAAATAAAATTCCTGTCTAATATCAAAATGTTCTTTTGAGTCATTTTTTTATGATTATTTTTCAACCTAAGGTGGTGTCATGAGCAGTACTAGACATTCTGAAACCTACAATAAAATAGGGAAAAATTGTGCAATCTTCATTCAACTGTTACAGAAGTTCAATGATGCATTGCCTTTATAGCTATGAAATAAGTATATACTATATAATGTGACAGTCAACATACCACTGTCAACAATGGTATATAGAGTTACTAGTGAAAATTAATGCAAAAAGAAAAATAATTAAATCTTGCCATTTGTGACAATAGGAATGGATCTAGAGGGTATTATACTGGTATATTGTGGCCAGAATACTGGATTGGGTAGCCATTCCCTTCTCCAGGGTATCTTCTCAACCCAGTGATTGAACCCAGGTCTCTCACATTTCAGACAGATTCTCTACCAGCTGAGCAACTATTAATTATATTACCTTTCCATCATAATTACAGGAGAGTGCAATTAAGATTATGGTCTGGAAAATCAATCATATTCTTATTACTGTCTCTTCAGTATGTCTGTTTTAATATCTTACCCTTTCTGCATATTTCCTCACTTTCCTGCTTCTTAGGATTCCTGTAAAGATTACTGCTCAAAACCAAACTACTTAGCATTTTAAAAATTTTATTAGAAAGAAAGTCTATGAATTCACATTCATGGTTGCTGTTGTAAAACTTAATGTCAATTTGGTAGAATTTTCTATGTATGAAATAAATAGTACTGGGTTATATTTTTCTCCTTTTGTGCAGCTATTTCTGTTCCATTCAATGAAAAATACTATAATTTTATGTAGTTAATTTCTTTATCCCTTAAGTAGTTCTTACTGAGCTCATCCAACATGTCATTTTGACATTTGCCTGGTGGGCTACATAGTCCGTGGTGTCACAAAGAGTCAGACACAACCGAGCGACTAACACTAATCAGTGTTGAGTTCTAGGTACATTTATCTGTCAGCTGAAATAACTTTTCTACTGCATAATTTCTTAATGGCATTTTTCATCTGGTCATTTCTCAAGGTATATATTAAGGGATTTAACATGGGAGTTATCATAGTGTGGAATACAGCAACTGCTTTATCAATAGGTAAAGTAGCTGCAGGTCTCATGTACACAAATGTGCAGGGCACAAAGAATAAGACAACCACTGTGACATGGGAGATGCAGGTGGAGAGGGCTTTGTGTCCTGCCTCCAAACTGTAGGTCTTTAGGGAGTAAAGGATGGCCACATAGGAGACAAGCAAGAGAAAGAAGTTTAACAGACAGATTAAACCACTGTTGGCAGCAACAAAGAGCCCTAGAGTGTTTGTATCAGTGAAAGCAAGTTTGAGCAAAGGGTTCAGATCACACATAAAGTGATTTATGACATTTGAGCCACAGAAGGGTAAGTGGAAAATAAAGAGGATCTGTATGAATCCATGAAGAAAGCCTCCCACCCATGCCACTCCCACTAGGAGCCCACACACCCACCAGTTCATGATGGTTGTATAGTGCAAGGGCTTGTAGATGGCCACATAGCAGTCATAGGCCATCACAGTGAGCAGGATTATCTCAGCACCTCCAAAGAAATGTTCCCCAAAGATTTGGGTCATGCAACCATTAAATAGGATAGTCTTCTTTTCATACCGTGAATCTGCAATCAGTTTGGGGGTACTTACAGAGGAATAGCAGGCATCAACAAAGGAGAGATGGGCCAGGACAAAGTACATGGGAGACCTCAGTGATGAACTGACATTTATGGTGACCACAATGAGCACATTTGCTACCACAGTGGTGAGGTAGATGACCAGAAACATAGCAAATACAATTTTCTGCATCTTTGGATTCTCTGTGAGCCCCAGTAGAACAAACTCTGTCATGTTCCTGTTCTCCATGTGTTTCATAATGGTTCATTTCATTACCTTAAAGAAAACCACAATTTTCATTCATGCAACTTTGAATTTATTACACTCCATTCCAATAAGTGATAAATGCCCAGGATACAATGAGTGTGGATTCTTTTGAGTTTATTTGACAAATAAAACATTCTAAGATTTTAAGATTACTCCTGTAACCACATGAGGGAGAGCTTTATCTTCTGAGATATCTCAAGTTACTACTAAACTGAAGTAGATTTCCCAAATAATGGCAGATATGTCTGAAAGGAGTCAGAAAATGGACATAAAACCCATGAATAGAAAGTTTAGGAAGTTTCTTTTTACTCTCTAATAAACGGGAAATTTTGGAAGGTTGTTAATATGAGTAGAGGGATGGAAGGAATTTGATCAAGAGGGAATCTTGTATGTTATTCTAATAAAGATCTTTATGTATCTTAGATGAAGCTGGCTGAGTTTCACTAAAGGGATGAAAGATGGAGACAGAAACAACAGAAGCTTCTTATAAGAGTTGGAAAAGGAGTAACAGGAAGATGGTGATGGGAATATAAAAAAAATGAATACAAGATCTAATTAAAAGTATTTATAATGCATGTTGACTAAATCTAATCACTTAGCAATAATATAAGTCTTATAAGTTAGTCACTCAGTCATGTCCAACTCTTTGCAAACCCATGGACTGTAGCCTGCCAGGCTCCTCTGTTCTTGAAATTCTCTACTCAAGAATACTGGGGTGGGTTGAAATTTCCTTCTCCAGGGGAATCTTCCCAAACCAAGTACCAAACCCAGGTCTCCTGCATTGCAGGCAGATACTCAACCACTGAGCCACCAGCAAAGCCCATGAATGATTGGGTAGCTTAGTAGGTTAGTGGTAAAAAATCTTCCTGCTAATGAAGGAGACAATCCCATGTTCAGTCCCTGGGAAGATTTGGAAAGATCTCCTAGAGAAGGAAATGGCAACCCATTCTCATATTCTTACCTGTAAATCACCTGGACAGAGGAAACTGTCAGGCTACAGACCATGGGGTTGTAAAGAGTGACTAAAGAGCAACAAGAATGAATGATTTCTGTGTGCATGGTGTAGTAGCACATGTTTCATACCCTCACTTCCTTTTCTTAGCAATAACAACCTGTGCAGTTGATATCGTATCATCCATTCTGCAGGTGAAGAAGCAATGTCATAGACTAATGTTAGCAGTTGTAATAACAATGCTTACACTAAAACTGCACACTTACTGTGGTTTTAAGTGCTTATGCAGACATGTAACCCCCAGTCCAAACTTAAAAGATCCTCACTACTATCATTTTTATACTGATTTTATACATTAGGAAAGAGAAGCATAGAGAAATTTAGGATTCTGTCCACCACCAAGTGGTTAACAATGGGCAGGGCCAACATTAAGTCTCAGGTTAATCTTATTTATTAATTTTCTCTTCAAAATTTTAACCTATACCCAACATTGTTAAGTTATGATAGACAATGTTGAGCTAGTAATCTCATTTTGATAATAATTCAAATTACTTTAATACTACTTCAGAAGCAAGTTTATACAGAATGATTTCATTAGCTCACACACACACACACGATGACATCTTTGAACTCTCAAAAAATAAGTAGAATGTGATATTGCATTCATTGAATGGTCCTTCCATATTGACTTTTCCCTCAGGCCTAACTCTCCATTCTTCCACTCCAAAGACTGGGACCCCAGATTTCTCTGCGAAATGTTAAAAAATAAATATTGTTTGAGCATCAGAAAAACCTGATTCAAATCCTGGTTCTTCTGAATGCAACCTCTTTCATCTAAGGTACATTTCTTTGTCACCTTGTTTTCTCAGCTAGAAATTTATAATAATGATACCCACCTCATAGATCATCATGATGATTGAGGGAATATGTACGAACATGTCCACAGATGCAATGGTGCACGGATGCAAAAAAAGAGCTTTTAGTTACTTCTGTAACTGTGTATGCACCTGTGGGATAGGAAGAATTAACAATTGGAGAAATAATGCAGAGAACTGTTTAACTGTGCAATGAGCTCCAGAAAAATCACCGCCAATTTTACTCTCAAAGACACAATGGAGACTCATCTCATCCTTAGCAATTTTTCTCACGAGAACCTCCATATTTGTGTTTGATGAAACTGATGATGATTTATGTCACTAATATTTGTAATTTACTCTTTTATATATGTGAAATGTATTTAAATTTTGTTTTAATCCTCATCAATAGTTTTGCTTACTAAAAGAGAAGTCTCATGACAAAGCCTAGATCACAATGTCAGAGAGCTGGGAGCCTACAATTTGTTTAACCTCTAAAATATCCAGCTTTCAAATTAAGTTAATAATATCACAAGCTACCTTTTGAAAAATTGGAATGAAGATGAAATATTCTATGACCATATCTGAAAAGTGCTGAAAAATAATGAATATTATACATGGCAAGTAATAATCTATAATAAATATTGGTACTATTGAAAAACTTACCTCAGCACTCTTAGATGATTTTAGTGATGTTTGAGGTGCCCAGAAAAAAAATCCTATATTAAACTGACTGATTCGTATAATAAGTAACTTTCATTATGAAAAATGTCACACTTGAGCAGAGCCTATTCACACAACTGTGAAATGAGCAATTGTTAAGAAATTGTATATCTTCAATATATGTACTTTTTTAGGAATATTGATTATACCTCAATAAATCTGTTTAAAAAATGGAAGCCTTCTTAGAAATCAAAACATTTCCACCTAGCTTAAAGCCTCAAAATTTATTCAAGATCTGTTGAAATCTGTTCACTTGTTTGAATTTAGAAGAGATTCAGTTAAAACACTATGGAAAAGTGATCTTAAACAAATCTCTCTGGTCCCACAGGGCAAGAGGCAGAGAGTGTGGAGAAAGCATATTCAAACAGTTCACTGTGCTCATGATGAATCTTGCTTTGGAGAAGTGAGCTACAAGACCAGTCATTTTCACCTTGTCCTTTATTGCTGTTTACAGAGATTTCCCTAAGGTTCAGGGACCTTGTCTTGCAGTTGTTGCTTTCTCTCTGAGGAATTATCTCTGATGGAAAGGCTTTGCCTTAGAAGCAGGTATTCAGGAGTGACATATTAGAGATTCACCCATTCTTTAGCAAACAATTAAATTCTCTACACCGGAAACTAAGTTTATGGGAGTCCCTTTGCCTGAACCTGGATTGTTAAGAAAAATGAGCATCATGTAATAACAAGGGGGCATAACCCCAGTGTGTGGACCTGTGATGTAATTTTCTCATTGAATCAAGTCATGGAAGAGTTCCTATTTTGTTGTGAATACTAAATCCTTATTGGAAACTACAGCCAAGTCCTTGAGATCCAGATCAATGAGGGTACAAAATTAATGAGAATCATTTGAAGTTCTTGAATCTGAAACTGTTTTTCTCTCTCTGCCTCATTTTTTGAAGTATCACGGAGAAATAAAATTGTGTGTGTGAAGGTATATAATGATATTTTGATATAAGTATTCAAAGATGACTCGTAAGAGTCCCTTGGACAGCAAGGAAATCAAACCTGTCAGTACTAAAGGGAATCATCCCTGATTATTCATTGGAAGGACTACTGCTGAAGCTAAAGCTCCAATACTTTGGCCAACTGATATGAAGAGCCTACTTACTGGAAAAGACCCTCATGCTGGGAAAGACTGTGGGCAGGAGGAGATGGGGGTGACAGAGGATAAGATGGTTGCATAGCATCATCAACTTAATGGACATGAGTTTGAGCAAACTCCTGGACATAGTGAAGGGCACAGAAGCCTGGTGTGCTGCAGTCCTTGGGGCTTTAAAGAGTTGGACACGACTTAGCAACTGAACAGCAACAACAATATACCTTGTTAAGTAATTGCCACAATCAACTATTTTATATGTTCACGACTTATACTGTTACTAATTTACTTGGGGTTCTTCTATGTCTTGGCTATTATAAATAATGCTGCAATGAACATAGAGTGCATATGTGTTTCCTGATTGAATGTGAATGAATATGTCTTCTTTGGAAAAATGTCTATTCAGGTGCTCTCCTCATTTTGTAAAAACCGGAATGTTTGTTTTCTTGATGTATGAGTTGTATGAGTTTTTTTTTTTTTTTTTTTTTTTGTGGATATTAACCTCTTATCAAATATATTGTTTGCAAATATATTCTCTCACCTAGTAGGCCTTTGGACTGCAAGGAGATCCAGCCAGTCCATTTTAAAGGAGATCAACCCTGGGTATTCTTTGGAAGGAATGAGGCTAAAGCTGAAACTCCAGTACTTTGGCCACTTCATGGGAAGAGTTGACTCATTGGAAAAGACTCTGATGCTGGGAGGGATTGGGGACAGGAGGAAAAGGGGACGATAGAGGATGAGCTGGCTGAATGGCATCATTGACTCGATGGATGTGAGTCTGAGTGTACTCTGAGAGTTGGTGATGGACAGGGAGGCCTGGCGTGCTGTGATTCATGGAGTCACAAAGAGTCGAACACGACTGAGCGACTGAAATGAACTGAACTGAACTGAGTAGGCCTTTTGGTTTGTTGATAGTTTCCTTCACTGTGCAAAATGTTTTTACTTTAATGTATCCTCATCTGTTTAACTTTCCTTTTGTTTCTTTTGCCAAAGGAAACATATCCAAAAATTATTGATAAGATCAATGTCAAATAGTGTACAGTTTATATTTTCTTCTAGGAGTTTTATCATCCCAGGTCTTATATCCAAGTATTTAATCCATTTAGAATTTATTTTTGTTCATGGTGTGAGAGAGTGGTTAATTTGATCCATCTTGTAGCTTTCCAGTTTTTCCAACATTGTTTATTGAAGAGATTGTCTTTTCCCCTTGCCTCCTTTGTCATGGATTAACTGATCATATAACTGTAGGTCCTTTTTTGGGCTCTCTAGTTTGTTTCATTGATAATGGTATATGCTTTTATGTTTAAGTCATACTGTTTGATTACTATAGGTTTGTAGTATAATTTGAAATCAGGGAGTGTGCTACTTCTACATTGTTCTTTCTCAAGACTGTTCTGGCTATTCAGGGTATTTACATTTTCATATAAATTTTAAACTGTTTATCCTAGTTCTGTGAAAAATAGCAGTGGTATTTTGGAAGACATTTCATTGAACCTGTAGATTGCCTTGAATAGTATTGTGATTTTAATAATATTAATTCTTCTAGTTCATGAACATGATATATATTTACATGTATCTGTATAGTTTGCAGTTTCTTTCATCAGTCTATTACAGCTTACCAAGTCCAGATCTTTTACCTCCTTAATTAAATTTATTCCTTGATATTTTATTCTTTATCAAGTAATTGTAAATTGGATTGTTCTCTTAATTTCTAATTCTGATGATTTGTTGCTAGTGTGTTGAAGAAATGCAACAGATTTCTGTATATTAATTTTGTATGCTGAAACTTGACCAAATTCATTGATGAGCTCTAGTAGGTTTTCAAAAATTTTCTATATATATTGTCATATCAGATTCAGTGACAGTTTTAGTTCTTCCTTTCTAATTTGGATTTCTTTTATTTCTTTTCTCTGATTGCTATGGGTAGAATTTCCAGCAAATAATAAATGTGGCAAGAGTGAACATCCTTGTCTCTTTTCCTTATCTTAGAGGAAATACTTTCTGTGTATAACATTATACACTGAGTATAATGTTAGCTGTGGGAATATCATGAATGGCCTGTATTACATTGAGATTTGTTTCCTCTGTTCCCACTTTCTGAAGAGTTTTTGTCACAAATGGGTGAAGAGCTTTGTCAAAAGCTTTCTTTGCCTATATTAAGGTGATTAAATGATTTTTAGTCCTCAATTTGTTAACATGGTATATCACATTGACTGCTTTGCTGATATTGAACAATCCTTATATCTCTGGGATAACTCCTATTTGATCATGGTGTATGATCCTTTAAACTTATATTGAATTTAGTTGCTGATATCTTGTTGAAGAATTTTGCATCTAGGTTCATCAGTATATTGGCCTGTAATTTTCTCCTTTTTTAGTGATATTTTTGTCTGGTTTTGGGTGATGTGGGCCTCATAGAGTGAGTTCAGAACCACCCCTTTCTCTGTTAATTTTTTGAAATAGTTTCAGAAAGACAGGTACTAACTCTTCACTAAATATTTGGTACAACTTACCTGTGAAGTAATCTGGTCCTGGACTTTTTTACTTTTAATTGAAAGTGTGTGTTAGTTGCTCAGTTATGTCTGACTCTTGGTGACCCTATGAACTGTAGCCTCCCAGGCTCCTCTGTCCATGGAATTCTTCAGGCAAGAATACTGGAGTGGGTTGCCACTTTCTCCTTGAGGGGATATTCTCAACCCAATAATCAAACCCCAGTCTCTTTCTATGAAGGCAGATTCTTAACCACTGAAACACCAAAGCTTTAATTTTTTTAAATTACTGATTTAATTTAATTACTGGTAATTGATATTTTCATATTTCTTGTCTTTTTTCCTGGTTCAGTCTTGCAGGATTGTGCATTTCTAGGAATTTGTCCATTTCTTCTAAGTTGTTTATTTTATTGGCATAAAATTGTTTGTAGTAATCTCACCTAAAGATAGACATCCTGGAATGTGAAGTCAAGTGGGCCTTAGGAAGAATCACTGCAAACAAAGCTAGCGAAGGTGATGGCATTCCAGTTGAGCTATTTCAAATCTTAAAAGATGATGCTGTGAACGTGTTGCACTCAATATGTCAGCAAATTTGGAAAAGTCAGTAGTGGTAACAGGACTGGAAAAGGTCAGTTTTCAATCCAATCCTGAAGAAAGGAAATGCCAAGGAATGCTCAAACTACCACACAATTGCACTCATCTCACACGCTAGTAAAATAATACTCAAAATTCTCCAAGCCACGCTTCAGCAATACGTGAATCATGAACATCCAGATGTTCAAGCTGGTTTTAGGCAAGGCAGAGGAACCAGAGATCAAATTGCCAACATCTGCTGGATCATCAAAAAAGCAAGAGAGTTCCAGTTTTGTTTTGTTTTGTTTTTTTTTCAATTAAAAAAAAAATCTATTTTTGCTTTATTGACTATGCCAAAGCCTTTGACTGTGTGGATCACAATAAACTGTGCAAAATTCTGAAAGAGATGGGAATATCAGGCCACCTGACCTGTATCTTGAGAAACCTGTATGCAGGCCAGGAAGCAACAGTTAGAACTGAACATGGAACAACAGACTGTTTCCAAATAAGAAAACAAGTACATCAAGGCTGTACACAGTCATCCTGCTTATTAACTTCTATGCAGAGTACATCATGAGAAATGCTGGGCTGGAGGAAGCACAAGCTGGAATCAAGATTGATGGGAGAAATATCAATAAACTCAGATATGCAGGTGACACCACCCTTATAGCAGAAAGTGAAGAAGAACTAAAAAGCCTCTTGATGAATGTGAAAGAGGAGAGTGAAAAAGTTGGCTTAAACCTCAACATTCAGAAAACTATGATCATGGCCTCTGGTCTCATCACTTCATAGCAAATAGATGGGGAAACAGTGCAAATAGTGGCTGACTTTATTTTTGGGGGCTCCAAAATCACTGCAGATGGTGATTGCAGCCATGAAATTAAAAGATGCTTATTCCTTGCAAGGAAAGTTATGACCAACCTAGACAGCATATAAAAAGCAGAGACATTACTTTGTCAAAAAAGGTCCATCTAGTCAAGGCTATGGTTTTTCCAGTAGTCATGTATGGATGTGAGAGTTGAACTATAAAGAAAGCTGAGCGCTGAAGAATTGATGCTTTTGAACTGTGGTGTTGGAGAAGACTCTTGAGCGTCCCTTGGACTGCAAGGAGATCCAACCAGTCCATTCTGAAGGAGATCAGCCCTGGGATTTCTTTGGAAGGAATGATGCTAAAGCTGAAACTCCAGTATTTTGGCCACCTCATGTGAAGAGTTGACTCATTGGAAAAGACCCTGATGCTGAGAGGGATTGGGGGCAGGAGGAGAAGGGGACGACAGAGGATGAGATGGCTGGATGGCATCACTGACTCGATGGATGTGAGTCTGAGTGAGCTCCAGCAGTTGGTGATGGACAGGGAGGCCTGGCGTGCTGCGATTCATGGGGTCGCAAAGAGTTGGACACGACTGAATGACTGAACTGAACTAAACGGGACTGGATGCCATGATCTAAGGTTTATAAGTGTTAAGTTTTAAATCAGTTTTTTATATACAAATACACTGTGATATGATTACAAAAATCAAGTTGATTTATGCAAACCATCACTTCACATGAATACCTAAGTATTTTATTCTTTCTGATGCTAGTGTATATGGGATTATATACAAAATTAAAATTATTTCTGATAATCATTGTTAGTATATGAAAATGTAGCTAATTTTTGTAGATTTTTTATCCTGCAAGCTTCTTGAATTTATCTATTAGTTCTAAATAATTTTTGATGTAATTTTTGGATTTTCTATATGTGAGATCATTTCTAATATCTAGTCTTTTAAATATGTCTTCTTGTGCCCAGTAGAATGCATTTGAAATTTATACAGATTACTGTTTGTCAGTAGTTAATTTCGTTACTGAGTAGCATTCCAAACTTATCACAGTCAGGGCCTCCCTGGTGGCTCGGATGGTAAAGAATCAGCTTGCAATGCAGGACACTGGGTTTCAATCCCTGGGTCAGGAAGATTCCCCTGTAGAGTGGAATGGTTCCCCTGAGTGTAAGAAATGAAGCTGAGGCTCTGACAAGACAAAGGCGGCTAGAACAGTGATGACAGAATATTGCAAATGATAGACCGATAGACCTGGGATACAGTGAGAGAGATTCAGAGAGACTGAGGAAGGAAATGCTGGAGATTTGGATAGCATTCCCTCAATTATTCATGCATTTGAGGAGACTACATCAGGCTGGGCAAAGACTTATCCAGATGGATTAGAGAGAAGATAGCTTGGTGCTCACATTGAACCAGAAAGAGCACTTATTTTCACCAGCTGGAAAACCTCATAATGCACAGGGCCTGTGCAGTGGGTTGAATATGATGGAGGCTGTGCATCATGAATATGATCTTTCATGAATATGAAAGAAGTAGTAGGACAGAATTAGCCCAAGACTGAGCACTCCTCTGCAGTTGCCTCATAAACCATAACAGCAAAGAAAATAATCCAAAAAGAAAACATTCAAAAGAATCAAACTTATTATTATGTTCAGAATTCTGTGTCTGTGTTAATGTAAGATATTGATCTCACTATTTTCCTTGAGATGCCCTTGTTTCATTCTGGTGTAAGAGTGATGCTGCCTGCATGAAATAACTTGGGCAGTATAATTTCTGGTCATCTCTGAAAGTGTTAATATAGGATTGGTGCTATTTCTTGATTAATTTTAATATATAATTTATTTGCAAAGCTATATGAAAATAGAATTTCATTTTGGGAAGGGAAGGATTATAAGAATTAATTTTCTGGAAAGAAAGTGAAGTCGCTCAGTTGTGTCTGACTCTTTGTGACCCCATGGACTGGTAGCCTACCAGGCTCCTCTGTCCATGGGATTTTCCAGCAAGAATACTGGAGTGGGTTGCCATTTCCTTCTCCAGGAGATCTTCCCAACCCAGGGATTGAACCCAGGTCTCCCACATTGTAGGCAGATGCTTTACCATCTGAGCCACCAGGGAAATTTCATTTTTCTGGAGTATTAGATTATTCCTGTTTTTCATTATTTTTCTTACTGTTTTGAGAAAGTTGTGTTTTTCTTAGCAGTAGCCCATTTTCTTGGAGAAGGCAATGGCGCCCCACTCCAGTACTCTTGCCTGGAAAATCCCATGGATGGAGGAGCCTGGTGGGCTGCAGTCCATGGGGTCGCTGAAGGTCGGACATGACTGAGCGGCTTCACTTTCACTTTTCACTTTCATGCATTGGAGAAGGAGATGACAACTCACTCCAGTGTTCTTGCCTGGAGAATCCCAGGGATGGGGGAGCCTGGTGGGCTGCTGTCTATGGGGTCACACAGAGTCGGACACGACTTAAGCGGCTTAGCAGCAGCAGCCCATTTTCTTTTAATTGGCAAGTATATTGTCGTAAGTTCATCTATCATATTTTCTCTCATCTTTCTAAGATTAGTAAAATCTGCAGTGAGGACAGTCTTTCGTTTTAAATTCAATTGATTGAATTTCAATTCAAACAATTGATATTTTGTTTTTCCTATTATTTTTCTCTTAACTCATTTTGCTAGGAGCTTATCAATTTTATCAAACTTTCAAAGAATCAATTTCTGCATTCACAGATTTCCCTATTTTCCAATTAATATTTATTTCAATGATTTCTGTCTAATGTTTACTATTTCCACTTTACCATATTATCCATGTATATTTTGCCTTTCTTTTTCTTATTTCCTGACAATGAAGCTTAGTTAATTTCTTAATATATCTTGTCTTCTAATACTTGCCTTTAAAGCTATAAATGTCTAACCACTTCTTTCGCTGCCTCCAGTCAATTCACATATATATATATATATATATATATATATATATATAATACAGAATATAGTTTATATATTCTTCATAAATATCTTATATATATCTTTTATACATGTATGCCATTATATCCCTATTGAAATTTTATTTTTCAAAATTATACACTAGTAATTTGGATATGTTGTTTAATTCATAAGTATCTGGAAAATTTTATATTTTAGTTATAAACTTCCAATTGAATTATATATATGTATATTTTCTGTGGCTTCCCAGGTGACACTAATGGTAAAGAACCTGCCTGCCATTGCAGGAGACATAAGAGAAATAGGTTCGATCCCTGGGCCAGGAAGATCCCCTGGAGAAAGACATGGCAACCCGCTCCAGTATTCTTGCCTGGAGAATCCCATGTACAGAGAGGAGCCTGATGGGCTATGGTCCAAAGGGTGGCAAAGAGTCACACACAACTGAGTGACTAAGCACTCATATGCTGTTTATATTGCTGAATTGAGTCTCCATGAGCCGCACTTTGAGATAAATAGAAGAGTCCCACAAATTTTTTTTCTTTCTTCATTCTCACACAAATACAGACTATCAACAATTTCATCTGCAACAGAAATAAGTTTTAAATTACTTGTTCTGAAGTTGCCATTCATCATTTCTGGAAATCAGATCAGATGTCATGTGCAAAGACAAAGAATGAACTTGAACAGATTTGCTGACTTTGAAGGTCATTATTTAAAAGAGAAGTTTCTACATATTTCATTTCTATCTAGATTGGACTTTTCCCTTTTGGTGGTTTGACTTCAATTTTTTCTTTTATGCTTTTTCCCCAAAAGAGTTCTCTAAGTCTAGATCTGCTCGGTGATCTGGTGGCATCTCTGGAGGTAGAGTCTATTGTCAAAATTGTGATTAAGGTCCCAATGAATATAATTAGAAAAGAATCACTCTTGGAGATGCACCAATTGAATGCCTCAATTATATGTGGTGTAGTTTAAAGGTAGATAAAGTGTTTACAGACATTTGCCCTTACCTCTGAGAGTATTAGCCTATACCAGTGCTCACATGACTGACTTCTTCATGAATTAAAATGATGGACTCAAAAAGATAATAAATACATATATATAAAGTATGTATATGAAATTATTCTCCATCTTTCAGAAAACCCAAAATTCAGCAATACTGAATGAAGACAGAATAGTATAACTGATCGAGAATGAAAATGTGGTAAATACTATTTCTCTGTTTCACTTTTATTGTTATAAAACAAAAAGAGCAATTTTTGTTTGAGAATTCACACAGAACTTACAATTTTCTCTCTACTCAAAATGTTGATTTAACATTTGCTTTTTAAAAGGAGAAATTCTGCCAGCAATAAATATTTTAAATCTCTGCTTACAATCAAGAATAAAATTTCTTTGGGCAACAGGACATTTAGATTCATTCTGAAAATTCCAGCAATTTGAAGAGTAATATTTTTCTGAAAGACTGAAAATAAATCTGATTTTCTACAAACATGAAAAATGTTCAGTTCAAGGTGCAGTAATGCTGCATGTATCTTGCTCTCTGTGTTCCAAGAGATGGCATCAGTGCCTCAAGGACAAAGAAGAAGCCACCAGAGCCCAGAACATCAATTGAAAATCTTTCTCCTTATGCAGGTAACTCAGGAAGTGTATTGAGAAACAAGATTCTGAACTAGGCTTTCCATTTTGCAACAGTACACTAGTGGGGTGAGAATTCAGTCCTTTAAAAGTTCTCCTATCTGATTCTCATGATCAGCCAAATCAGGAGTCCTTTGCTATTGCAAAAATTTTTTGGAATCAGTTTTACTATGTAATACTTTTTTAGAATACTTTCAAATTTTAAAGATCCAGAACAGATTTATCTTCTCTAACATCAAGTGTACCTAGAAACTAACTTCAAGTGTATCCATCTGGGGGAATTTTAAAGGACAGATACTTCTAAATCTCATGATAAGTTCAAATGATAATGTTCTCTAAGCATTGATTGTTAACATGTTAAAAATTAGAAGATGATATAACATCTGTAGAACTTGATCAAGTGGCTTTAAAGAACCCAGAGTAATACTGTCGTAAGCAAGCTGTTACTTCAATTCCTATTTTTCTCTTCACAGGTGAGCTTCAGCATCTAACCATATGCGTGTTTGCCATTTAGATGTGTTCTTTTTTAATTGCTTGTTTTTAATTCATATATTTTATATTTAATTTATATTTTATTAGTTAATTCTTTAGAGATCTTTGTCTATTTTAGATACTATTTCCAATTATACCTTATAAGATGTAAATGATTTCCAGTAACTACCTATATCTATTGATGTTGTGGTATCTTTTCCTAAATCCTTAAAAATAATGGAAAACTTCTAAGACATCTGTTTGGAATTTCAGTGATTTGTTAAGAAGATTCTTCTACCGGAAGAATGGAGAAAATCATCTTCTTTACTAGCTGTAATGTAAATATGAAGTAAATCTTGCTTTACTTTTTTTTTATTGAGTCTTTAATCAATTTTTATTTTTGTGTAAGGTATTAGCTATATATACAATTTAATTAGCTTCCAAATTGAAAGCTAGTTCTAGTTGTGGAAATTCATTTATTTTGTAATGTGTCCTTTTTCCACATAGTTTAAAATTATAAAGATCCAGAATAGACTTACCTTCTCTAATATCAAGTGTTCCTGGAAACCAACTTCAAATATCTCTATCTGGGGATATTTTAAAGGGCAGGTATTTCTAAAGGTCTAAATTGATAGGTTCAACTGATAATGTTCTCTAAGCATTGTTTTTTAATATGTTAAACATTAGAAGATGATGTAGTATCTGTAGAACTTCACTGACTTATCTAATCACTTGCCTCCTCCTTATAATATTGCTGAAGTTAGGGAGGATATTTTAATCAGGCTGGTATTATAATCTTTGAAAGTATTAGAATATAATAACCATACTGCCTATTGGTTCAATAAGTAAATGAATTATTTTAATTTTTCAGGCAGCCATGTGTAAGAATTATATTTACAGCTAATTCTGTTCTGAGCTCTGAAATATGATATATAGAAAAATCTATGGAACAAAGGAGAAATGTAACTGAGTTTGTCCTCTTGGGACTCACTCAGAGTGTCCAGGGTCAGAAAATATTATTTGCTGTGTTCTTGCTCATCCACATTGTGACCATGGTGGGCAAACTACTCATTGTCCTGACTGTGGTGTTCAATACAACCCTGGATGCCCCTATGTACTTTTTCTTGGCTACTTATCATTTATGGATGCTGTTACTACAGTCATGCCAAATATGATCACAGATTTACTCTATGAAAAGAAAACCATTTCCTTCCAAGCTTGCATAACACAACTTTTTATAGGACACTTATTTGGTGGTGCTGAGATTTTACTCCTGGTGGTCATGGCCTATGACCACTATGTGGCCATCTGCAAACCCTTGCATTATTTGACCATCATGAGTCAGCGAGTGTGTGTTATGTTTCTTCTCCTAGCCTGGGTTGGTGGGTTTTTACATGCTGTAGTTCAACTTCTCTTTGTTTACAGCCTTCCTTTCTGTGGCCCCAATGTAACTGACCACTTCATCTGTGACATGTACCCCTTGTTGAAACTTGCTTGCACTGACACCTACATTATTGGCCTCACAGTGGTTGCCAATGATGGGGCGATCTGTGTGGTCATCTTCATGCTCTTACTCATCTCCTATGGGGTCATCCTGCACTCCCTGAAGAATCTTAGTCAGGAAGGGAGGTGCAAAGACTTGTCCACCTGTGGTTCCCACATCACTGTGGTGGTCCTCTTTTTTGTGCCCTGTATTTTTATGTATGTGAGACCTCCTTCCACCTTCAGTTCAGTTCAGTCGCTCAGTCGTGTCCGACTCTTTGTGACCCCATGAATCGCAGCATGCCAGGCCTCCCTGTCCATCACCAACTCCTGGAGTTCACTTAAACTCACGTCCATCGAGTCAGTGATGCCATCCAGCCATCTCATCCTCTCTCGTCCCCTTTTCCTCCTACCCCCAATCCCTCTCAGCATCAGAGTCTTTTCCAATGAGTCAACTCTTCGCATGAGGTGGCCAAAGTATTGGAGTTTCAGCTTTAGCATCATTCCTTCCAAAGAAATCCCAGGGCTGATCTCCTTCAAAATGGACTATTTGGATCTCCTTGCAGTCCAAGGGACTCTCAAGAGTCTTCTCCAATACCACAGTTCAAAAGCATCAATTCTTCCATGCTCAGCCTTCTTCACAGTCCAACTCTCACATCTATATATGACCACAGGAAAAACCATAACCTTGACTAGACGGACCTTTGTTGGCAAAGTAATGTCTCTGCTTTTGAATATGCTATCTAGGTCGGTCATAACTTTCCTTCCAAGGAATAAGCATCTTTTAATTTCATGGCTGCAATCACCATCTGCAGTGATTTTGGAGCCCAAAAAAATAAAGTCTGACACTGTTTCCCCATCTATTCCCCATGAAGTGATGGGACTGGATGCCATGATCTTTGTTTCCTGAATGTTGAGTTTTAAGCCAACTTTTTCACTCCCCACTTTCACTTTCATCAAGAGGCTTTTTAGTTCCTCTTCACTTTCTGCCATAAGGGTGGTGTCATCTGCATATCTGAGGTTATTGATATTTCTCCCGGCAATCTTGATTCCAGCTTGTGTTTCTTCCAGTCCAGCATTTCTCATGATGTACTGTGCATAGAAGTTAAACTGATAAATCCTTGACTGTGTATTACACAATTATCACTCCTATGTTGAACTCTCTAATCAATACTCTGAGAAATGCTGAGATGAAAAATGCCATGAAAATGCTCTGGACTAATAAAAGAAAATGAGGCAACAGGAAAGTGTATCACCTATTTTCAATGAAACATTGCTCTTTCCATGAAAGCCTTGTATAATTTTTTAACTGTAGTAAATTTTTTCTTAGGTTTAATAGCTTGCAATAATAAAAAATAAGACCTAACACCTTGATTCACATCTCTCCACTCAAAGAAAGCCCACATAAATATTTGACGTAGATATTTTGTTTGTATTGGTCAGATAATTTTCATATCTTATTTTTTATATAGCTTAACATCTTAATATTGAAGAACAGTGATGTTTCAAACAGTATAATACTAAGCATAAAGAGGCTAAGAATACAAAAGTAATCTGAATGAAAAAGGTATATAGGCCGAAAATAATCAAATCATAGTTATTTTGCCAACTGGACAAATGTATTTTTGCATTAAGTGGAGAAGTTCTGTTTTGCAATCGACGTGGTCAAAGACAGAAATTTAATCTTTTAATTTGTAGAGATATTTTAAATGATCAGTTAAAAATATTTGTTAATTACCTTTGTTCATTAGTCTGTTCAGTTCAATTCAGTTGCTCAGTCATGTCCGACTCTTTGCGATCCCATGAACCTCAGCATTCCAGGCCTCCCTGTCCATCACCAACTCCTGAAGCCTAACCAAACTTCATGTCGGTTGAATCAGTAATGACATCCAACCATCTCATCCTCTGTCATCCCCTTCTCCTTCCTTCAATCTTTCCCAGCATCTGGGTCTTTTCAAATGAGTCAGCTCTTTGCATCAGGTGGCCAAAGTATTGGAGTTTCAGCTTCAACATCAGACCTTCCAATGAACACCTAGGACTGATCTCTTTCAGGATGGACTGGTTGGATCTCCTTGCAGTCCAAGGGACTCTCAAGAGTCTTCTGCAACACCACAGTTCAAAAGCATCAGTTCTTCGGTATTTAGCTTTCTTTATTTTTTTAATTTAAATTTATGTATTTTAATTGGAGGCTAATTACAATACTGTATTGGTTTTGCCATATATCAACATGAATCTGCTACGGGTGTACATGTGTTCCCCATGCTGAACCCCCCTCCCACCTCCCTCCCCATACCATCCCTCTGGGTCATCCCAGTGCACAAGCCCAAGCATCCTACATCCTGCATCAAACCTGAACTGGCAATTAGTTTCTTATATGATATTATACATGTTTCATTGCCATTCACCGAAATCATCCCACCCTCTCCCTCTCCCACAGAGTCCAAAAGACTGTTCTATACATCTGTGTCTCTTTTGCTGTCTCGCATACACAGTTATCGTTACCATCTTTCTAAATTCCATATATATGCTTTAGTATAATGTATTGGTGTTTTTCTTTCTGGCTTACTTCACTCTGTATAATGTCCATCAGCAGATGAATGGATAAAAAAGCTGTGGCACATTTACACAATGGAGTATTACTCAGCTATTAAAAAGAATGCATTTGAATCAGTTCTAATTGCACTCATCTCACATGCTGGTAAAATAATGCTCAAAATTCTCCAAGCCAGGCTTCAGCAATATGTGAACAGTGAACTCCCTGATGTTCAAGCTGGTTTTAGAAAAGGCAGAGGAACCAGAGATCAAATTGCCAACATCTGCTGGATCATGGAAAAAGCAAGAGAGCTCCAGAAAAACATCTATTTCTGCTTTATTGACTATGCCAAAGCCTTTGACTGTGTGGATCACAATAAACTGTGGAAAATTCTGAAAGAGATGGGAATACCAGACCATTTGACATGCCTTTTGAGAAATCTGTATGCAGGTCAGGAAGCAACAGTTAGAATTGGACATGGAACAGCAGACTGGTTCCAAACAGGAAAATGAGTACGTCAAGGCTGTATATTGTCACTCTGCTTATTTAACTTCTATGCAGAGTACATCAGGAGAAATGCTGGACTGGAAGAAACACAAGCTGGAATCAGGATTGCCGGAAGAAATATCAATAACCTCAGATATGCAGATGACACCACCCACCCTTATGGCAGAAAGTGAAGAGGAACTAAAAAGCCTCTTGATGAAAGTGAAAGTGAAGAGTGAAAAAGTTGGCTTAAAGCTCAACATTCAGAAAACGAAGATCATGGCATCCAGTCCCATCACTTCATGGGGAATAGATGGGGAAACAGTGTCAGACTTTATTTTTTGGGCTCCAAAATCACTGCAGATGGTGACTGCAGCCGTGAAATTAAAAGACGCTTACTCCTTGGAAGGAAAGTAATGACCAACCTAGATCGCATATTCAAAAGCAGAGACATTACTTTGCCAACAAAGGTCCATCTAGTCAAGGCCATGGTTTTTCCTGTGGTCATGTATGGATGTGAGAGCTGGACTGTGAAGAAGGCTGAGCGCCGAAGAATTGTTGCTTTTGAACTGTGGTATTGGAGAAGACTCTTGAGAGTCCCTTGGACTGCAAGGAGATCCAATCAGTCCATTCTGAAGGAGATCAGCCCTGGGATTTCTTTGGAGGGAATGATGCTGAAGCTGAAACTGCAGTACTCATTGGAAAAGACTCTGATGCTGGGAGGGATTGGGGGCAGGAGGAAAAGGGGACGAGAGAGGATGAGATGGCTGGATGGCATCACTGACTCAATGGACGTGAGTCTGAGTGAACTCCGGGAGCTGGTGATGAAGAGGAAGGCCTGGCGTGCTGTGATTCATGGGGTTGCAAAGAGTCAGACATGACTGAGCGACTGAACTGAACTGAATTGAATGAGGTGGATGAAACTGGAGCCTATTCTCAGCTTTCTTTATAGTTCAACTTTCACTTCCATACATGTCCACTGGAAAAACCATAGCCTTGACTAGAGGGACCTTTGTTGACAAAGTGATGTTTCTGCTTTTTAATACGCTGTCTAGGTTGGTCATAACTTTCTTCCAAGTAGTCAGTGTCTTCTAATTTCATGGCTGCAATCACCATGTTCACCAAGTCAGAAAAAGTTATTTAACTGTCTTTGTGTTCCCTGTTCCTTATACAATATATGGGAATAGAATCCACTTCATATAAAGTGTGTCAATTCCTTGAACTATGAATCTATTGGAGTGAGAATTTTTATTTATAAATTTGATTTGATTAACTCTTCTTATATTAACTACATATATTTTTACAACTAATTACTGTTCTTTGACACTTGATATATTTATTTATCATGTCATTAGTGCCATAATAGGAGAAGGCAATGGCAACCCACTCCAGTACTCTTGCCTGGAAAATACCATAGACGGAGGAGCCTGGCAGGCTGCAGTCCAGGGGGTCGCAAAGAGTCAGACACGACTGAGTGACTTCACTTTCACTTTTCACTTTCATGCATTGGAGAAGGAAATGGCAACCCACTCCAGTGTTCTTGCATGGAGAATCCCAGGGGCAGGGGGAGCCTGGTGGGTTGCTGTCTATGGGGTCGCACAGAGTCAGACACGACTGAAACGACTTAGCAGCAGCAGCAGCAGCAGCAGCAGAAGCGCCATAATAATGGATATTTTTAATATAATGATGCTATTTATATATAATTTTACTTTTTTCTTCCCTCTATCACATTACACTTGGAAAACTCCATTTCCTTCCATTGATTTTATAAATTTTAACCTCTTGCTTTTCTTGAAATAACTTTTCAAAATATTTTATTGTTCAGTTCAGTTCAGTGGCTCAGTCGTGTCCGACTCTTTGCAACCCCATGAATCACAGCATGCCAGGCCTCCCTGTCCATCACCAACTCCCGGAGTTCACTGAGACTCATGTCCATCCAGTCAGTGATGCCATCCAGTCATCTCATCCTCTGTTGTCCCCTTCTCCTCCCACCCCAACCCCTCCCCGCATTAGAGTCTTTTCCAATGAGTCAACTCTTTGCATGAGGTGGCCAAAGTACAGCAGGTTCAGCTTTAGCATCATTCCTTCCAGATAAATCCCAGGGCTGATCTCCTTCAGAATTGACTGGTTGGATCTCCTTAAACCCATCAATAATTTATTTTTGCTTGTGATGAAGAAATATCTAAGCCTAGTTTCCCCAAACAGGTGAAAATATCTGTCACCATAATTATTAAATCCTCTTCGTTGTCCTCCTACCTTACTTCTCCCTTCTCTTCTAAAATTTATGATTATTTACAAAGATGGAAAACATCCCGTAAATACATATTTAGAATACTATGACTGCATTTTTATTTTGAGGAAAATTACATGCTTTAATATTTTATTTTCCCATCTAGAAAAAGACACATATTGTGAAAAACTGATTGACATTTAATAAAAATTTACAATCATCTCCATGGAGTATATAAAATATTGCCTTTTAGTTTTCTTACTTATATCTGATTCACATTTTCAGTAAGCTGGTCAGAAAGGACTTAATGTCTTATTCTGCAATGAATTACAGCACAACCCCAAATCTACAGGTGTATGTCTGTATTCAAACACTAATAGGCCCAAATCCAAAAATGCATAATAAGTCCCATCATGGCTTCAGATCTGTATCCATCTCCTGTGAATTTGTAGGACCACAGTGTATGTACATCATCAATGATTTGTAGATCTGTAACTATATGCATGTATGTCTGTATACATGAAGGAGCTTTCCGGGTGGCTCAACAGTAAAGAATGTATTGTCAATGTAGGAGATGCAGAGAAACAGGTTTGATCCCTGAGTCAGGAAGATCCCTTGGGGAAGTAAATGGTAACCCAATCCAGTATTCTTGCTTGAAGAATCCCATGGAGAGAGGAGCCTGGCAAAACATGGTCCACAAGGTCGCAAAGGGTTGGGCATGACTAAACAACAACTGTAGTGGTGAACACACAACAGTCTGCATCTTAAAACCCATGAATGTGTTTTCATCCACAAGGTTTCATCAAAACCTCATGTGATCACACACAGACTTGATTTGTCTGCACATACAGGGCTCTATCTTGCCATTTACAGGTCTGTATTTAATCACACACAGGCCTGTATTTGTCCACACACCAGGCTAAAATTTGCTATACATTGGCCTGTATCTGAATGTATACAAATTTAGATAGAACTTGATGAACAATTGTTCTATCCCATTGGTATGGACTGAAGTCACTGTTAGTCAAAGCCAAATTTCTGGACTTTAAGGAAGGTTGATAGTTTACTTATATGAATGATGTCTTGGTAAGGATGGATGGAAAATCAGTTCTTCCAGGTATCTTTCCTTCTCCATGTAGATACATGACTATGTAGAGTGGCTGCCCAGTGATGTTGTCAACCTTGTAAAATGTCAGCTCAGAGTTCCCAGAGGAAGGAGGCAAAAGCTAGACAGTCATTTAAGTCTGATCCTAGCATGATATCAGCCCAGAATCCAAGACCTAAGGTTCTTAATTCAGACTGATCTTCACATCAAAAGAACAATCAACACAATGGAAAGGTAACTCATGGAATGGGAGAAAATATTTGCAAAGCTAATTTTTAAATTATGTAAGGAACTCTACAATTCACTAACATACTTCCAAATAAGTCAATTTCAATTGGGCAACAAACTCAAGTAGATATTTGTTCAAAGAAGACATAGAAATGGCCAACAGGAACATTAGAAGGTGTTTAAGTGCTCAACATCACTAATCATCAGGGAAATGCAAACTGTAACAAAAATGAGATATCTGAGATATGTAGAAGTTAATAAATGTTTGTGGGATGTAGAGAAAGGGGAACCCCACTACTGTTGATGGGAATGTACATGTGTTAAGCCACTATGGAAAATATTATGAAGGTTTCTCAAAAAATTAAAAATAAAACTGCCATATGATTCAGGAATTTCACTTCTTTGATTATATCCAAGAATATGAAATCAGGAACCTGTTGAGATATTATTCAGAACACAGGAGATGTGTACACAACCTAAATGACAGTTTATTCATGAAAGGATAAAAAAATACCCCATAATACATATATATATATATATATATATATATATATATACACACACACACATTGTATGGAATGACACATTATATATAATAGAATAGTATATATATAATGCAATATTATTAAATGATATAAAAGAGGGGAGTCCTGTCATTTGTGACAATATAGAATGAAGGGACTTTAAGTGCATTATGCTAAGTGAAATAAGCAGAAATAGAAAGACAATACTATTTGATCTCATTTATATGTGAAACTTAAAAGAAAACTCAGAAGCAGAGAGTAGAATGTTGACTGACAAGTGCTGATGGATGACGGAAATTGGAGGATGTTGTTCAAAGGGTAGATAATTCCACTGATAAGATAAACAAGATTTGGGCATCTGATGTACAGCATGGTGACAATAGTTAACAATATTGTAATATATACTGAAAGTTTCCTAGAGAGTAGATGCTAAATGCTTTCACCTCATGCACACAGACTATAATTATGTGAGGTGATGGATGCATTGCATGCGTGTGTGCTTAGTACTTCAGTTGTGTCTGACTTTCTGCCACTCTATGGACCTTGGCCTGCCAGACTCCTCTGTCCATGGGATTCTCCAGGCAAGAATACTGGAGTGGCTTGCCATTTCCTTTTCCAGATGGATGCATTACCTAACTTTATAATGGCAATCTCTTCATAATACATATGTATATTGTATATATGTATATATACTGTTGTTATTGTGTTCAGTCATGTCTGACTCTTTGTGACCCCATGGACTTCAGTCTGCCAGGCTCCTCTGTTCATGTAATTTTCCAGGCAAGAGTACTGGAGTTGGTTGCTATTTCCTTCTCCAGGGGATCTTCCCAACCCAGGGATTGCACCAGCATTTCTTGCATCTCCTGCATTGGCAGGCAGATACTTTTTCCACTGTGCCAGCTGGGAATATACACATACATATATTTCACAATATGTATCTATATCAAATCATTATCAAGTTTGAAACAAACAACAGTGTGTGTGTTAGTCACTCAGTGGTGCCTGACTCTTTGCAACCCCATGGACTGTAGCCCACCAGGCTTCTCTGTCCATGGAATTTTCCAAGCAAGAATATTGGAGGATGTTGCCATTTCCTCCTCCAGGGTCCTTAAACTTACACAATGTTACATGTCAATTGCATCTCAATAAAGCTGGGAAAAAAATATATATATATAATGAATTAAAAAGGGAAGACTTATGAGCTAAAGACATTCTATTTCTTCCACATAAACATACATATAATTTTTTTGTATGGGAGCAGGATAAAATGATATTCTTGTTCACAAAGAAAGTCTATGGTGCTTCTTTTAGTGTGAAAGTGAAAGTGAAGTCACTCAGTCATGTCTGACTCTTTGTGACCCCATGGACTGTAGCCTACCAGGCTCCTCAGTCCATGGACTTCTCCATGGACAGGAGTGGGCTGCCATTTCCTTCTCCAGAGGATCTTCCCAACCCAGGATCAAACCCAGGTCTCCAGCACTGCAGGCAGATGCTTTACTGTCTAAGCCACCAGGGAAGCCACTCTTTTAGTGTAGCCCTCTTAAAGACTTTGTAGACTTTTCAAAATTGAAGTTTACTTCATTAAACAAGGGCCACATCCACAAACATCTTGTGAATTACCCTTATCAGGTTTTGGTTAAAGTTTGTGTGCAGTAGGATAATAACCCTGAGCCTTTTAGAAATAATTTTATATAGTTAAACTGTTTATGAGACACACCTTAAGTCCTTCTGAAGTGAAGTGAAGTTGCTCAATCGTGTCTGACTCTTTGCGATCCCATGGACTGTAGCCTGGAGCCTGGTAGGCTACAGTCCATGGAATTCTCCAGGCAAGAATCCTGGAGTGGGTTGTCATTTCCTTCTCCAGGGGATCTTCCCAACCCAGGGATCGAACCCAGGTCTCCTGCATTGCAGGCAGACACTTTACCATCTGAGCAACTAGGGAAGCCCCAAGTCCTTCTGACTATAACAAATAGTCTTATATTTACAACATTGAGATAACAGTTATCTTGATGCCATTTATTCTAAGAGAGTTTCACTCTTTGGAATGACTGGGAATGGGAACCAGTTCCATTTTATGGAAAAATAAGTACAGGCTCCTTTATTTATTTATTTTTTCCTGAATTCTGCTTGAAAATTTAAGTTACTTTAGTGACTCATCTCTCTTTACTCATTATTTATCACAACTTACACTCTAAAAGAAACAGCTGGCACTTTAAATATTCTACTTGGAAATCTTGATCAAAGTTCCTGTTTCTATTTTCCAGTTACTGTAGGTGATGGTATGGCCAAACCTTTCCAGGAAAGATAATAGTTCCTTTGTAAGCCTTTAATTACAGACTCTTCAAAACCCATCCAGCTGCTATCAGTCTTCTGGTCCCAAGCCAATGTCAGATGCTTTAAATTTTTGTTATGGAAGCACCTTTCCCTTTACTTTCCCCTTTTTCTCTGATTATCGTTTGCTACATGAATAAGACTACTTGACTTAAAACAATCATTTTATTTATCTCAAAATTTTGTGGGCCAGGAATTCAGGCAGAGATTGACTGGATATTTCTTCTGCTTCAGATGTCATGGACTGAAGTCACTCTGTGCTATTCAACTGATAACTAGATGGCCAATAGGATCCAGGACAACTTAATCTACATGCGTGGTATCTTGAAAGTGCTGGCTGGAAGGGACCTATGGGGTTTCTCTCCCTATTCATTTAGATGCAGGTCAGCTAGTTCTCTTCAGTAGAATAGTCAGACTTTTGATATGATGCTCAGGGATCCCAGTGGAAGACAGTAGAAAGTGTCACACCAGTTAAGAACTTATCCCCAAACTAGCTTACTCCTATTTTCACCATCTTCTGTTACTCAAAGCAGGCAAATACCCTGCCCAGGGTTGAGGTGGTGGAGAAATAGATGATATCATGTGATTTGAAAGTGACAAAGTCACATCGTGTTAACAGCACATGGGATGAGTGATGTTGAATTAATTTTTTAAAAATACAGTCATCCACATATCTAAAGGGCATGTTCAGAGATTTTGGGTTTTTTTTTTTTTTTTTGCTTATGTATTTTTTCAAATGTGTGCCATTTTCATTTTATGCAAATTGTACTATAACTGATTTGGTCACAAGACAGTTCAATTGACATATCTACAAGCCAAGATGACATCTGGAATCCTAAAGCTGAAAAATGAGCTCTGTAAGCATCAGTGAGTTAAAATATTTGGAGTAGACTTCAACAAAAGGCTAACATGATGGGGATGCATGTAGTATCTAACTTAATCTTCACAAGAATACTCTAAGATTAAATGAACAATTTTCCATGGGACACTAAGTTTCTGTGAGGTGAAATAGTATGCCCAAAGTCCCATACCTGTTAAATGGGAGAAATAAGATGCTAACTCAGGTTTTTCTTGCTTGAATCTTTCTTCTTTCCAATCCACTGTTTCTCCTTCCAACACACTGCTGTTCACCCAAAGGGCATAGCATACATTTCACCTCCTGATATCATGTATAACACAGAGGAAGACATCGATTTGGTTAAATTTTATAGATTAGCTGGCTAGTGGATGGGACTGGGTTCTACAACTAAAAAGCTAGAGGGAGAATTTCAAAACAAAGCTTGCCAGCACCAGTGTCCTGTTGTAGGATAGCTCCCCAAAATAGCTGCTATCAACATCTGTCTCCCCAAAGTGAGTCCCAGTTGCTTCCTGCTTCTCTGGGAGACTCTCTCTAAGACCAATAAGTGGGTCTGATTCAATCTCCTTTCAAGTTTCTGTCACTTCACTATTTGTAATTCACTGTCTTATAAGGAGTGACTATGATCTCACTTTACCAAAAAGCTCCATCTAGTCAAAGCTATGGTTTTTCCAGTAGTCATGTATGGATGTGAGAGTTGGATATAAATAAAGCTGAGTGCTGAAGAATAGATGCTTTTGAATGATGGTGTTGAAGAAGACTCTTGAGAGTCCCTTGGACTGCAAGGAGATCCAACCTGTCCATCCTAAAGAAAATCAGTCCTGAACATTCATTGGAAGGACTGATGTTGAAGCTGATACTCCAAAACTTTGGCTACCTGATGCAAAGAACTGACTCATTGGAGGAGACCCTGATTCTGGGAAATATTGAAGGCAGGAGGAGAAGGGGACAACAGAGGATGAAATGGTTGGATGGCATCACCGATGAAATGGACATGAGTTTGAGTAGGCTCGGGGAGTTGGTGATGGACAGGGAATCCAGGCGTGCTGCAGTCCAGGGGGTCACAAAGAGTCAGACATGACTGAGTGACTGAACTGAAACTGAATGACCTCACTTACTTTATTAAAATTGTTTAACTTTATTATAAAAATAGGTGATCTCTGAAGGAAGGAACTTTTACATGATTTTCCCCCTATTTACTGTGTCCTCACTGATAGTATAGTTCCTGACATTAAATAGATACATTAAATTAAAAAATATATATAGTCATTACATCTAAATTGTTTATATATCTATCCAAACTCCAAGGCAGAATACATTTAGTATTAAATAAAAGGAAAGAAAATGTTGCTGTAGGTGGTTAGAAACTATGTTTCTAAAAAGTCTAACTGGAACAGGATAATTGGGCTAATATTTTATTCTAATTTGCAATAACTTCAAAATGATTCTAAAACTATTTTTTCCTTCATGTTATGCTCTTTGATCCTATCTACATGATTTGACCCAACAGTATCTTTACAAGTACATGTATTTTTAAAACTTTGTGGAAAATCCCAGTGAATTTAATTAAGCATAAGTCAGTCTTGGATACATTCCAATTCTAAGACTCAATACAAGGAAAAAAAAAAAAAGACTCAAGCATAAATGTGGTTAAAAGGGATAAAATGTCCTGATCTTTGCCCATATCAGGAAAAAGATCTTATCCTTGTAAGAACTGATATAAAAATTTTAGGAGGTCCTTGGTTAGGCCTTTAGGCATTCCATAAAAAAGGACAAGAATATTTTTCATGTCTCAAGTCAGCTAGTCTGTATGATATAATGAAAATGCCTGAATAACTGGATGGCATTTTTCTATCTTGAGATTAGTAGGAAAAGAAGTAACTAGAGACACTTTTCCTGAAAATGGTTAGTTGTTCTTCCTGTGTCAAAAGAGCATTTATTTGTCTTTGATAAATTATCCCAACCTGGCAAATTGTGTGTATAGTTGGTGCATGTGTATGTGTGTGTTCATGAAGCATGGAATTTCATTTAAAATTTTACAGTGCAAATAAAAACAGTCTTCTGAATAATCAGAAAATTCCATGAATAAAATGGACAGACAGTGAAATGAAATAAAAATCAACCTCAAGTAATAATGTGGTATTTTACCATCTAGCATCTAACTTGATAAAAGAAGGTATTTCAGGTCCTATGAGTGAGTTAAAAATCCTTCCTTCAGATTGTGAACAAGGATCCAGAAGGTAAGACTAAAGAACTAATGGGAAGTGGGCTTCCCTATTGTGTGGCTTTATTATGTAAGAAACTAAATTACTCTGAAATAAATCAAACTTAGATTCAATTCTATCTTTATTACTTTAAAAAGTGCAACCTTTGGAAAATTAGATGTTCTGAGCCTTAGTTTCTTCAACTGAAATGGGGACTACATATCTTGTTACCATAAATTTTCATTTGACATATTGAGTTGTGAGGGCATGTTTGCAGTCCCCTTTAAGAGTTTTAAGAAGTGGCTGATGTAATCAGAACAAGATCTAAAGAGAATTATATGAGCTCCTGCAATAAAACAGTTTTCTGGAGGTCAGAATAAAAGTGGAAAGACGTGGCAGAAGGCTGTTTCAGTGAGCCAGGAAGAAAATCTGTGGGGGAGTAAGTCTAGTAGGGAATGATCAAATTTGTGACATATTTTGGAAGTGAGACAACAGCATTAAAATCATCAATAAACAATCTGAGAGTAATATCAATGAAGAACACTCTGAGTTTTTTTTTTCTCAGCAATTACAGGAAGGTTGCTGCTGCTGCTGCTGCTAGTCAATTCAGTCGTGTCCGACTCTGTGTGACCCCATAGACGGCAGCCCCCCAGGTTCCCCCATCCCTGGGATTCTCCAGGCAAGAACACTGGAGTGGGTTGCCATTTCCTTCTCCAATGCATGAAAGTGAAAAGTGAAAGTGAAGATGTTCAGTTGTATCCAACTCTTAGTGACACCATAGACTGCAGCCTACCAGGTTCCTCTGTCCATGGGATTTTCCAGGCAAGAGTACTGGAGTTGGTTGCCATTGCCTTCTCCACAAGAAAGATAGTACCATTTAATTTCTTATATTGTGGAAATTTTAAAATTTATTTTTTATACTAGGTTGATATCCAATTGTAGATGTCCTAAACTGGACATGCTGCCTACACAAAGCGGGAAATAAGTGGGCAGATAGATGCTCGAGATACAAAGTTAATTTGCTTTAGCATGTATTGGTCAGGAAAAGGAAGAATATCTAACTAAAGACCCTAAAGAGTCTCAATGTAGTTTGAAAAAATTCAGGATGGTAATGTTGTATTTATTTGATCTACTCACAGTGAATTTATAAATTAAAGTAACCTCAAGTGTTATACATTTCTGACTTTATATATGGTATACCTTTTTAAGGAGTTCCCGTCTCATCTTCTCTTCTTGTTTCCATTTTCCTTTAAAGTTCACCTAAAGTATTTGCTTCCTTTGGGAAACATTTTCCAATTTCAGTTTCATTGATATATTCCTATACAGTTACACTTAGCTTGTGTGAACATATACTCTTATAATGGTACTTACTATGTGTGTCTGGAATTTTCTGACTCTGAGGGTAGGGAGCTATGCCTTATTCTACTTGGTAATCACTATATCTATAATCCACACATATTCTTTTAATTGAATGGATGAAGAAATGAAATTTCTAATGCATTAGGGTTTCCCCAGTGGCTCAGTGTACATCATGAGAAACGCTGGGCTAGAAGAAGCACAAGCTGGAATCAAGATTGCCAGGAGAAATATCAATAACCTCAGATATGCAGATGACACGACCCTTATGGCATAAAGTGAAGAGGAACTAAAAAGCCTCTTAATGAAAGTGAAAGAGGAGAGTGAGAAAGTTGGCTTAAAGCTCAACATTCAGAAAACGAAGATCATGGCATCTGGTCCCATCACTTCATGGCAAACAGATGGGGAAACAGTGTCAGGCTTTATTTTTGGGGGGCTCCAAAATCACTGCAGATGGTGATTGCAGCCATGAAATTAAAAGACGCTTACTCCTTGGAAGGAAAGTTATGACCGACCTAGATAGCATATTCAAAAGCAGAGACATTACTTTGCCAACAAAGGTCCGTCTAGTCTATGGTCCATCTAGACTATGGTTTTTCCAGTAGTCATGTATGGATTTGAGAGTTGGACTATGAAGACAGCTGAGCACAGAAGAACTGATGTTTTTGAACTGTGGTGTTGGAGAACTCTTGAAAGTCCCTTGGACTGCAAGGAGACCCAACCAGTCCATTCTGAAGGAGATCAGCCCTGGGATTTCTTTGGAAGGAATGATGCTAAAGCTGAAACTCCAGTTCTTTGGCCACATCATGCGAAGAGTTGACTCATTGGAAAAGACTCTGATGATGGGAGGGATTGGGGGCAGGAGGAGAAGGGGACGACAGAGGACGAGATGGCTGGATGGCATCACTGACTCAATGGACGTGAGTTTGAGTGAACTCTGGGAGTTGGTGATGGCCAGGGAGGCCTGGCATGCTGCATTCATGGGGTCGCAAAGAGTCAGACATGACTGAGTGACTGAACTGAACTGAAATGAGGTGGTTCAGTGGGTAAAGAATCCAATTACAATGCAGGAGATGCAGGCAGATGCAAGTTCAATCCTCAGGTTGGGAAGGAAGGAGAAGGAAGAAGGTTCCTGGAGAAGGAAATGGAAACCCACTCCAGTGTTCTGTCCTGGCGAATCCCATGGATAGAGGAGTCTGGTGGACAACAGTCCATAGGGTCACAAAGAGTTTCACATGACTAAAGTGACAGCATGCAAAAATGCAATAATGCATTAATTTTTTTTTTCTCCTTGTTTTACAGGTAAACTTTTAATAGTTAACTCAGCTCCTGCCCAGACTAGATGGAACCAGGGAACAATATATCTTACTTTGTCTTCCTGGGCCTCACACAGAATCCAAAGGAGCGAAAAGTTCTTTTTGTTCTGTTCTTGTTCTTCTACATTTTGACCATGGTGGGAAATCTGCTCATTATCACGACTATACAGTCAGTAAGACCCTGAACTCACCAATGTACTTTTTTCTTGCTTGTCATTTATAGATTTAGTTTTTTGCCCTTCTATTTCCCCTAGATTGATTTCAGACTTGTTCTTTGGGAATAATACCATATCTTTCCAATCCTGTATGATCCAGCTGTTTACAGAGCACTTTTTTGGTGCATCAGAGATCATCCTTCTGCTGATGATGGCCTATGACTGCTATGTGGCCATCTGTAAGCCCTTGCATTATTTGGTGATCATGAGGCAGAAGGTGTGTGTTGTGATGCTGATGGTGTCCTGGGTTGGAGGTTTCTTGCATTCAGTAATTCAACTTGGCACTATCTACGGGCTCCCATTCTGTGGCCCCGGTGTCATTGATCACTTTATGTGTGACATGTTCCCTTTATTAAAACTCATCTGTACTGACACCTATGTCATTGGCATCTTAGTTGTGGCCAATGGAGGACTGATCTGCTCTATAGTGTTTCTGCTCTTACTCATCTCCTATGGAGTCATCCTGCACTCTCTGAAGAACCTGAGTCAGGAAGGGAGGCAGAAAGCCCTCCAGACCTGTGGTTCCCACATCACCGTGGTTGTCTGCTTCTTTGTTCCCTGTATTTTCATGTATGTGAGACTTGCTAAAACCTTCCCCATTGACAAATCATTGAGTGCATTTTATTCAGTCATAACTCCAATGCTGAACCCATTAATTTACAGTCTAAGAAATTCTGAGATGACTAATGCTATGAAAAAGCTCAGGAGGAAAAAAAAAATATCATATAAAGTGGTAAATCCAATATGAAGAAGCTAATTTAGCATTAGAGCCAATCTTCTTGGATTGTAGAAGTTTCCAAAGTGATACAAACGTCTTTTTCTCTAAAGGAGTTATGATATTTACAGTTAAATAATGGACTGTAAATTTGCTCTGCAAATTTCTTTTTTAGACTGTAAACTTCATAATGCCTGGTTTGGCTCTGCACCTAGAGAAGTAGCATGTATTCACAATAGGCAGCCAATAAATCATATGCAATGAATTAGTCTATGGAATTTATATATATTTCCACTAACTTTTACTTAATTTCTGCTTTTATTTTTATTATTTTATCATTCTGAGTGTTTTTGTTTGTCAGCAGTCTTGTATTTTTATGTTCATTTTTTAAATGTTGCTAGATAAAATATTTAATATTATGTAGACTATCCTCTTCAATCAATTTCATTTGTGTTTAAAATGACATTTTAATGGAATCAGTTCAGTTCAGCTCATTTCAGCCCCTCAGTCTTGCCTGACTCTTTGCATCCCCATGGACTGCAGCACACCAGGCTCTCCTGTCCATGACCAACTCCAGGAGCTTGAACAAGCTCATGTCCATTGAGTCGGTAATGCCATCCAGCCATCTCATCCTCTGTCGTCCCCTTCTCCTCCTGCCTTCAATCCCTCCCAGAATCAGAGTCTTTTCCAATGAGTCAATTCTTCCCATGAGGTGGCCAAAGTACTGGAGTTTCAGCTTTAGCATCATTCCTTCCAAAGAAATCCCAGGGCTGATCTCCTTCAGAATGGACTGGTTGGGTCTCCTTGCAGTCCAAGGGACTCTCAAGAGTCTTCTCCAACACCACAGTTCAAAAGCATCAATTCTTCAGCGCTCAGCTTTCTTCACAGTCCAACTCTCACATCCATACATGACCACAGGAAAAACCATAGCCTTGACTAGACGAACCTTTGTTGGCAAAGTAATGTCTCTGCTTTTAAATATGCTATCTAGGTTGGTCATAACAGCTATAACTGAAGAATAAGGGTCATTGACAGGAGCCTTGGCTTGATTAGAGAGGTATGATCATTCCAAATCATGGCTCTTAAGGGAAAGTGCTAGGGGAATTAATACACTGGTGATTTTAATTTTCACTCTCAGATCTCCTATTTGCTCCCATGAGTGGGACCTAGAAGAAGAAGTGAAGTGAAGTTGGTCAGTCGTGTCCAACTCTTTGAGACCCCGTGGACTGTAGCCTACCAGGCTTCTCCGTCCACAGAATTCTCCAGGCAAAAATACTGGAGTGGGTTGCCAAAATGACAAGTCTGATTGATTGATGTACTTTATAGGCATCAAATTCCTAGGGCCCAGAGTAACTTGCAAAGATTAGAATTGCATCTGTAGAAGCAAATGTAGAATGTATCCTTAATGGTCAATCCTTTTTGTTCTTATCATTCACATTTTGACTATTGGACAAGAAGTAAAACCCTGCCCCAAACACGGGCAATGTAAACAAGTTCCTTTAACTTCCTTGCCATCAAATAATTTCAACTCAGACATACTCACACCACATTGAAATATGAGCCATCAATGTTCTTCATATGCAGTGAAGGTGAAGTCACTCAGTCGTGTCTGACTCTTTGCGACCTCACAGAGGGTAGCCTACCAGGCTCTTCCATCCATGGGATTTTCAAGGCAAGGGTACTGGAGTGGGTTGCCATTTCCTTCTGCAGAGGATCTTCCTGACCCAGGGATCGAACCCAGGTCTCTCACATTGTAGGCAGATGCTTTACCGTCTGAGCCACCGGGGAAGTCTCTAACCCATTTTCAGTAGAAATCAAATTTTTCTAGCATGACTCCATTGTCAGCAATGGGATTTATCCAAACTACAAATGCCAGCACATTGAATATTTCAATACTGTACTAATTGTTCATATTTTAGCTGTGAAACAAACCAAATGTAAATGCTCAATATATAATACAAATCCACAGATTCTTCACAGAAGAAAACAATGGAATACTGATTTTCTACATATCACCTGTTCATTAGTTCTTCAATAATGATAACCCTGTATGCAAGACAGCAAAAGAGACACAGATGTTTAGAACAGTCTTTTGGACTCTGTGTGTGGGGTGGGGGGGGGGATGATTTGGGAGAATGGCATTGAAACACGTATAATATCATCTAAGAAACAAATCTCCAGTCCAGGTTTGATGCAGGATACAGGATACTTGGGGCTGGTGCACTGGGATGACCCAGAGGGATGGTATGGGGAGGGAGGTGGGAAAGGGGTTCAGGATTGGGAACACATGTACACCTGTGGCGGATTCATGTTGATGTATGGCAAAACCAACACAATATTGTAAAGTAATTAGCCTCTAATTAAAATTTAAAGAAAATAAATAAAAGAAAAAAATAGTAAAAAAAAAAATACTATGTCTTGAGTTATTTAAAATATAATGTATATACCACTACCTATGTTTTTCAACATTTTCTATCTAAGTCCTAAAGGGTATAAACAAGGATGCATACAGTCAGGTTGTTTTTATAAACTTTTGATGTTTCTTCTGTTATGCATCTTACAACAATGAATATAAGGAGACAAAGACAAATGCAGCAGTCTTTTTTAGATTCTACATATAAGTGATATATGATATTTTTCTTTCTCTATTTGACTTACTTCACTCAGTATGACAATCGCTAGGTCAATACATGCTGCAGCAAGTGACATTTTGTTCATTTTATGGCTTAGTAATATTTCATTATGTATATATATCATATCTTCTTTATGAATTCCTTTATTGATGGACAGTTAGGTTGCTTCCATATTCTGGCTATTGGGAATACTGCTGCAACGAATATTGGGTGCATATATTATTTCTTTTTTTTTTTTTAATTCTTCCAATTTTATTTTATTTTTAAACTTTACATAATTGTATTAGTTTTGCCAAATATCAAAGTGAATCCGCCACAGGTATACATGTGTTCCCCATCCCGAACCCTCCTCCCTCCTCCCTCCCCATACCATCCCTCTGGGCCGTCCCAGTGCACCAGCCCCAAGCATCCAGCATCATGCATCGAACCTGGACTGGCAACTCGTTTCCTACATGATATTTTACATGTTTCATTGCCATTCTCCCACATCTTCCCACCCTCTCCCTCTCCCACAGAGTCTATAAACTGTTCTATACATCAGTGTCTCTTTTGCTGTCTCATACACCGGGTTATTGTTACCATCTTTCTAAATTCCATATATATGCATTAGTATACTGTATTTATGTTTTTCCTTCTGGCTTACTTCACTCTGTATAATAGGCTCCAGTTGCATCCACCTCATTAGAACTGATTCAAATGTATTCTTTTTAATGGCTGAGTAATACTCCATTGTGTATATGTACCACAGCTTTCTTATCCATTCATCTGCTGATGGACATCTAGGTTGCTTCCACGTCTTGGCTATTATAAACAGTGCTGCGATGAACATTGGGGTACACTTGTCTCTTTCCCTTCTGGTTTCCTCAGTGTGTATGCCCAGCAGTGGGGTTGCTGGATCATAAGGCAGTTCTATTTCCAGTTTTTTAAGGAATCTCCACACTGTTCTCCATAGTGGCTGTACTAGTTTGCATTCCCACCAACAGTGTAAGAGGGTTCCCTTTTCTCCACACCCTCTCCAGCATTTATTATTTGTAGACTTTTGGATGGCAGCCATTCTGACTGGTGTGAAATGGTACCTCATAGTGGTTTTGATTTGCATTTCTCTGATAATGAGTGATGTTGAGCATCTTTTCATGTGTTTGTTAGCCATCTGTATGTCTTTTTTGGAGAAATGTCTATTTAGTTCTTTGGCCCATTTTTTGATTGGGTCGTTTATTTTTCTGGAGTTGAGCTGTAGGAGTTGCTTGTATATTTTTGAGATTAGTTGTTTGTCAGTTGCTTCATTTGCTATTATTTTCTCCCATTCTGAAGGCTGTCTTTTCACCTTGCTAATAGTTTCCTTTGATGTGCAGAAGCTTTTAAGGTTAATTAGGTCCCATTTGTTTATTTTTGCTTTTATTTCCAATATTCTGGGAGGTGGGTCATAGAGGATCCTGCTGTGATGTATGTCGGAGAGTGTTTTGCCTATGTTCTCCTCTAGGAGTTTTATAGTTTCTGGTCTTACGTTTAGATCTTTAATCCATTTTGAGTTTATTTTTGTGTATGGTGTTAGAAAGTGGTCCAGTTTCATTCTTTTACAAGTGGTTGACCAGATTTCCCAGCACCACTTGTTAAAGAGATTGTCTTTAATCCATTGTATATTCCTGCCTCCTTTGTCGAAGATAAGGTGTCCATATGTGTGTGGATTTATCTCTGGGCTTTCTATTTTATTCCATTGATCAATATTTCTGTCTTTGTGCCAGTACCATACTGTCTTGATAACTGTGGCTTTGTAGTAGAGCCTGAAGTCAGGTAAGTTGATTCCTCCAGTTCCATTCTTCTTTCTCAAGATCGCTTTGGCTATTCGAGGTTTTTTGTATTTCCATACAAATTGTGAAATTATTTGTTCTAGCTCTGTGAAGAATACTGTTGGTAGCTTGATAGGGATTGCGTTGCATCTATAAATTGCTTTGGGTAGTGTACTCATTTTCACTATATTGATTCTTCCAATCCATGAACATGGTATATTTCTCCATCTATTAGTGTCCTCTTTGATTTCTTTCACCAGTGTTTTATAGTTTTCTATATATAGGTCTTTAGTTTCTTTAGGTAGATATATTCCTAAGTATTTTATTCTTTCCGTTGCAATGGTGAATGGAATTGTTTCCTTAATTTCTCTTTCTGTTTTCTCATTATTAGTGTATAGGAATGCAAGGGATTTCTGTGTGTTGATTTTATATCCTGCAACTTTACTGTAGTCATTGATTATTTCTAGTAATTTTCTGGTGGACTCTTTAGGGTTTTCTATGTAGAGGATCATGTCATCTGCAAATAGTGAGAGTTTTACTTCTTCTTTTCCAATTTGGATTCCTTTTATTTCTTTTTCTGCTCTGATTGCTGTGGCCAAAACTTCCAAAACTATGTTGAATAGTAATGGTGAAAGTGGGCACCCTTGTCTTGTTCCTGACTTTAGAGGAAATGCTTTCAATTTTTCACCATTGAGGATAATGTTTGCAGTGGGTTTGTCATATATAGCTTTTATTATGTTGAGGTATGTTCCTTCTATTCCTGCTTTCTGGAGAGTTTTTATCATAAATGGATGTTGAATTTTGTCAAAGGCTTTCTCTGCATCTATTGAGATAATCATATGGTTTTTATTTTTCAATTTGTTAATGTGGTGTATTACATTGATTGATTTGCGGATATTGAAGAATCCTTGCATCCCTGGGATAAAGCCCACTTGATCATGGTGTATGATCTTTTTAATGTGTTGTTGGATTCTGATTGCTAGAATTTTGTTAAGGATTTTTGCATCTATGTTCATCAGTGATATTGGCCTGTAGTTTTCTTTTTTTGTGGGATCTTTGTCAGGTTTTGGTATTAGGGTGATGGTGGCCTCATAGAATGAGTTTGGAAGTTTACCTTCCTCTGCAATTTTCTGGAAGAGTTTGAGCAGGATAGGTGTTAGCTCTTCTCTAAATTTTTGGTAGAATTCAGCTGTGAAGCCGTCTGGACCGGGGCTTTTGTTTGCTGGAAGATTTTTGATTACAGTTTCAATTTCCATGCTTGTGATGGGTCTGTTAAGATTTTCTATTTCTTCCTGGTCCAGTTTTGGAAAGTTGTACTTTTCTAAGAATTTGTCCATTTCTTCCACATTGTCCATTTTATTGGCATATAATTGTTGATAGTAGTCTCTTATGATCCTTTGTATTTCTGTGTTGTCTGTTGTGATCTCTCCATTTTCGTTTCTAATTTTGTTGATTTGATTTTTCTCCCTTTGTTTCTTGATGAGTCTGGCTAATGGTTTGTCAATTTTATTTATCCTTTCAAATAACCAGCTTTTGGTTTTGTTGATTTTTGCTATGGTCTCTTTTGTTTCTTTTGCATTTATTTCTGCTCTAATTTTTAAGATTTCTTTCCTTCTACTAACCCTGGGGTTCTTCATTTCTTCCTTTTCTAGTTGCTTTAGGTGTAGAGTTAGGTTATTTATTTGACTTTTTTCTTGTTTCTTGAGGTGTGCCTGTATTGCTATGAACTTTCCCCTTAGGACTGCTTTTACCGTGTCCCACAGGTTTTGGGTTGTTGTGTTTTCATTTTCATTCATTTCTATGCAAATTTTGATTTCTTTTTTGATTTCTTCTGTGATTTGTTGGTTATTCAGCAGCGTGTTGTTCAGCCTCCATATGTTGGAATTTTTAATAGTTTTTCTCCTGTAATTGAGATCTAATCTTACTGCATTGTGGTCAGAAAAAATGCTTGGAATGATTTCTATTTTTTTGAATTTACCAAGGCTAGCTTTATGGCCCAGGATGTGATCTATCCTGGAGAAGGTTCCATGTGCGCTTGAGAAAAAGGTGAAATTCGTTGTTTTGGGATGAAATGACCTATAGATATCAATTAGGTCTAACTGGTCTATTGTATCGTTTAAAGTTTGTGTTTCCTTGTTAATTTTCTGTTTAGTTGATCTATCCATAGGTGTAAGTGGGGTATTAAAGTCTCCCACTATTATTGTGTTATTGTTAATTTCTCCTTTCATACTTGTTAGCATTTGTCTTACGTACTGTGGTGCTCCCGTGTTGGGTGCATATATGTTTATAATTGTTATATCTTCTTCTTGGATTGATCCTTTGATCATTATGTAGTGACCTTCTTTGTCTCTTTTCACCGCCTTTGTTTTAAAGTCTATTTTATCTGATATGAGTATTGCTACTCCTGCTTTCTTTTGGTCCCTATTTGCATGGAAAATCTTTTTCCAGCCCTTCACTTTCAGTCTGTATGTGTCCCCTGTTTTGAGGTGGGTCTCTTGTAGACAACATATGTAGGGGTCTTGTTTTTGTATCCATTCAGCCAGTCTTTGTCTTTTGGTTGGGGCATTCAACCCATTTACATTTAAGGTAATTACTGATAAGTATGTTCCCGTTGCCATTTACTTTATTGTTTTGGGTTCGAGTTTATACACCGTTTTTGTGTTTCCTGTCTAGAGAATATCCTTTAGTATTTGTTGGAGAGCTGGTTTGGTGGTGCAGAATTCTCTCAGCTTTTGCTTGTCTGAAAAGCTTTTGATTTCTCCTTCATACTTGAATGAGATCCTTGCTGGGTACAATAATCTGGGCTGTAGGTTATTTTCTTTCATCATTTTAAGTATGTCTTGCCATTCCCTCCTGGCTTGAAGAGTTTCTATTGAAAGATCAGCTGTTATCCTTATGGGAATTCCCTTGTGTGTTATTTGTTGTTTTTCCCTTGCTGCTTTTAATATTTGTTCTTTGTGTTTGATCTTTGTTAATTTGATTAATATGTGTCTTGGGGTGTTTCTCCTTGGGTTTATCCTGTTTGGGACTCTCTGGGTTTCTTGGACTTGGGTGATTATTTCCTTCCCCATTTTAGGGAAGTTTTCCACTATTATCTCCTCAAGTATTTTCTCATGGTCTTTCTTTTTGTCTTCTTCTTCTGGAACCCCTATGATTCGAATGTTGTAGCGTTTAATATTGTCCTGGAGGTCTCTGAGATTGTCCTCATTTCTTTTAATTCGTTTTTCTTTTATCCTCTCTGATTCATTTATTTCTACCATTCTATCTTCTAATTCACTAATCCTGTCTTCTGCCTCTGTTATTCTACTATTTGTTGGCTCCAGAGTGTTTTTAATTTCACTTATTGCATTATTCATTATATATTGACTCTTTTTTATTTCTTCTAGGTCCTTGTTAAACCTTTCTTGCATCTTCTCAATCCTTGTCTCCAGGCTATTTATCTGTGATTCCATTTTAGTTTCAAGATTTTGGATCAATTTCACTATCATTATTCGGAATTCTTTATCAGGTAGATTCCCTATCTCTTCCTCTTTTGTTTGGTTTGGTGGGCATTTATCCTGTTCCTTTATCTGCTGAGTATTCCTCTGTCTCTTCATCTTGTTTAAATTGCTGAGTTTGGGGTGTCCTTTCTGTATTCTGGCAGTTTGTGGAGTTCTCTTTATTATGGCGTTTCCTCACTGTGTGTGGGTTTGTACAGGTGGCTTGTCAAGGTTTCCTGGTTAGGGAAGCTTGTGTCGGTGTTCTGGTGGGTGGAGCTGTATTTCTTCTCTCTGGAGTGCAATGAAATGTCCAGTAATGAGTTATGAGATGTCTATAGTTTTGGGGTGACTTTGGGCAGCCTGTATCTTGAAGCTTAGGACTGTGTTCCTTTGTTGCTGGAGAATTTGCTTGGTATGTCTTGCCCTGGAACTTATTGGCCCTTGTGTGGTGCTTGGTTTCAGTGTCGGTATGGAGGCATTTGATGAGCTCCTGTCAATGAATGTTCCTTGGAGTCAGGAGTTCCCTGGAGTCAGGGTTTGGACTTAAGTCTCCTGCTTCCGATTATCGGTCTTATTTTTACAGTAGTTTCAAAACTTCTCCTTCTATACAGCACCATTGATAAAACATCTACATTAAAGATGAAAAGTTTATCTACAGTGAGGGTCACTCAGAGAGGTTCACAGGGTTACATGGAGAAGAGAAGAGGGAGGAGGGAGTTAGAGGTGACCCAAATGAGATGAGGTGAATCAATAGTGGAGAGAGTGGGCTAGCCAGTAGTCACTTCCTTATGTGCACTCCACAACTGGACCACTCAGAGATGTTCACGGGGTTATACAGAGAAGAGAAGAAGGAGGAAGGTAACAGAGGTGGCCAGAAGGATAAAAGGGGGAATGAAAAGGAGGGAGACAGATCCAGCCAGTAATCAGTTCCCTAAGTGTTCTCCACCGTCTGGAACACACAGAAATTCACAGAGTTGGGTAGAGTAGAGAGGGGTTAGGGAGGAGACACAGGCGATCTGGTGGAGAAAAAGGAGGGTCCAAAGGGAGAGAGAGCAGTCAAGCCAGTAATCTCACTCCCTAGTGAAAAATGGGTCCTGAAGATTGGGTCCTTAAAGGTACAAAATTGGTAACAAATACATAAAAGCAAAAATTAAAAATCTAGAGTAGAGTTTGGAATTTAAAAAATACGATGTTAAAGAAAAGAAGAAGGAAAAGAAAGAGAGAAAGAACGAACAAACAAAAACAAACAAGGTCGCGAAAATTATAAAGAAAGTACAGGTACAAAATTGATAACTAATACCAGAGAGCGAAAACTAAAAATCTAGAGTAGAGTTTGGAATTTCAAAAATACGATGTTAAAGAAAAGAAGAAGGAAAAGAAAGAGAGAAAGAACGAACAAACAAAAACAAACAAGGTCGCAAAAATTATAAAGAAAGTACAGGTACAAAATTGATAACTAATACCAGAGAGCGAAAATTAAAAATCTAGAGTAGAGTTTGGAATTTCAAAAATACGATGTTAAAGAAAAGAAGAAGAAAAAGAAAGAGAGAAAAAAATGAACAAACAAAAACAAACAAGGTCGCGAAAATTATAAAGAAAGTACAGGTACAAAATTGATAACTAATACCAGAAAGCAAAAATTAAAAATCTAGAGTAGAGTTTGGATTTTCAAAAATACAATGTTAAAAAAAAAAAAAAAGAAGAAGAAAAATAAAGAGAGAAAACAAACAAACAAATACGAACAATGTCACAAAAATTATAAAGAAAATACAGGTACAAAATTGATATCAAATACCAAAAAGCATAAATTGAAAATCTAGAGTAAAGTTTGGAATTTCAGATATACAATGTTATATAAAAGAAGAAGAGAAAGAAACAGAGAAGAAGAAAAAAAAATCACAGAAATTATATAAAAAAAAAAACTATAGGTACAAAATTGATAACATATACCAAAAAGTGAAAATTAAAAATCTAGAGTAGAGTTTGGAATTTCAAAAATACAATGTTAAAGAAAAGAAGAAAAAAACAAAAACCAACAACAACAACAAAAAAACAACAAGGTCAAAAAATTATAAAATATATATATATGAAGTTTGCTGAAGAAGAAAAAAAATAGGGTCTTTTTTTTTTTTTTTGCAAAGTAATAGGTTATAAAAGTGAAAATTAAAGGAACAATAGAGGACTTAAAAAAATTTTTTTTAATTAAAAAAAAAAAAGAAAGAATGATCATAAAAATAATAAAAATATATCTAGGACATTTTTGTTTCTTTTTTTGTGGGTGTTGTGGGTTCAGTTCATTTTTGGCTAGTTCCTTGGTCAGATTTATATTTCTCAAGATCTATAGGCCCCTTCCTATGTAGTCCGTAGTAACCACAGGGTTTTGATCTATTGCCTGTAGCTTCCAAGGCGTTTCCCTCTGTTATATCTTCTTCTGTTTGCTAGTCTCTTCAGTATCTGGTTTCCGCCCTGACTCAAAGGGCACGGTGGAGGACACTTTTTTTTTTTTTTTTTTTTTTTAGGCTTACTTGTTCAGTCGCGCTGTGGGGAGGGAGGGAGGGAGGGTGCAAACAAATAACACTGGCGTGGGCTCGCAGTGCCTCAGCCACCCTGGGTCTGCCCCCGCTCACGGCGCGTGTAGCCTCCCTGTCCACACTGCTCGGACTCTAGGTTGTTCCGCTGGGAACAATCCAAGGCTGGCCCTGGGCTGCATGCACCTCCCAGGTCCAAGCCGCTCAGGTTCAGGCACTCGGGTAGTCCTCAGAGGCGCAGACTCAGTTGGGCCTGCGTTTTGTACTCTTCCCAGGTCCGAGCGCCAATTTGCTCTTCCCAGGCGAGCGCCAATGCTGCGACTTATCACCTCCCCGCCACTCGGTTATCTGGATGTAAAACCGGCGCACCTTCTCAGGCAGATGTTGACCGTCCAGACCCCCAAGAAGTTTTAGTTAGCAAAGAAGCCTGCTTACAATTTTATAGATAATGTCTCTCTGGGGCTGCGATTGCCCCCTTCCGGCTCTGGCTGCCTGTCACCGGAGGGGGAAGATCTGCAGCCGGCTATCTCTGTTCAGTCCTTTGTTCCGTGCGCGGGCCTGGCGGTCTTAGGTTAGGGCTGGCTTTTCGCGTGGTAGGTATCCCACAGTCTGGTTTGCTAGCCCAAATTATCTCGCTCAGATAGCGCTCAGGGTATTCAGGCCAGATTCTTACTCTCAGCGATGCAGCCCACGCCGCGCCTCCCTGCCCAGCCCCGATTCGCTAATGGCGGATGCAGGCGTCTACGCTGCTTCTCTGCTGGGGGAGTTACCGTAGGGCTCGCAATCTGCGAGTTTTAAATTGTTTATTTATTTTTTCTCCCTGTTATGTTGCCCTCTGTGCTTCCAAAGCTCGGCACAGATTCGGCAGTGAGAAGGTTTCCTGATGTTTGGAAACTTCTCTCTTTTTAAGATTCCCTTCCCGGGACGGAACTCCGTCCCTCCCTCTTTTGTCTCTTTTTTTTGTTTTTAATATTTTTTCCTACCTCCTTTCGAAGAGTTGGGTTGCTTTTCTGGGTGCCTGATGTCCTCTGCCGGCATTCAGAAGTTGTTTTGTGGAATTTACTCGACGTTTAAATGCTCTTTTGATGAATTTGTGGGGGAGAAAGTGTTCTCCCCGTCCTACTCCTCCGCCATCTTGGCTCCTCCCATATATTATTTCAAGTTATGATTTTCTTCAGATATATGCTCAGGAGTGGAATTGCAGGGTCATATGGTAGCTCAATTTTTGGTTTTATAAGGAATCTCCATACTGTTCTTCATAGTGGCTGTAACCAATTTACATTCCCACCAAGAATGTAGGAGGGTTCCCTTTTCTCCACACCTTCTCCAGCACTTAATGTTTGTGGTTTTTTTGATGATAGCTATTTTGACTGGTGTGAGGTCATATCTCATAGTTTTGATTTACGTTTCTCTAATAATTGACAAGATTGAACATGTTTTCATATCCCTCTTGGCCATCTAATGTAAAATAGCCAAGACATGGAAGCAACCTAAATGTCCATTGACAGAGGAATGGATAAAGATGATATGGTACATATATACAATGGAATATTACTCAGTCACTAAAAAGAATGAAATAATGCCATTTGCAGCAACATGGATGGACTATAAGATTGTCATACTGAGTGAAGTAAGTCATACAGAGAAGGAGAAATATCATATGGCATCCTTTGTAAGTGGAATCTACAAAGAAATGATACAAATGAACTTGCAAAACAGAAAAAGACTCCCAGACTTACAGAACAAACTTATGGATGCTAGGGGAAAGGATGGGGAGAAGGGACAGTTAGGGAGTTTGGGATGGATGTGTACACATTGCTATAATTTAAATGGGTAATAGACACAGACCTAATGTATAGCACATGGAGCTCTGTTCAATGCTACGTCACAGCCTGGATGGGAGGGGAGTTTGGGGAAGAATGGAGACGTGTATATGCATGACTGAATCCCTTCACTATTCACCTGAAACTATTACCACATTGTTAATTGGCTATAGACAAATACAAAATAAAAAGTTTTCAAAAATTAGTATGATCAACTCTTTTACACAATTATGGCTATGTTGTATCTTGGGATTGCTACTTCCCTCTTCTTTTCAATACTCTCTGCAAGTTCTCTCACTCTCCTCTCAAGCTTGGACCATAAACTCCAGATTGCCCTGATGGAATTTGATGCTTATTTATTTATTTATAATCAATTTGAAATTTGTTTATTCTCAGTGTCTCAGTTAGGATAAAGTGTTAGTTATATGTGATCTTATGTGCCTATTCAATTGAATTGTTTCTTTTAAAAGACCATATGTAGAGAGATTCAGATTTAAGGACTTGCCATAGCTATATTAAAGACTCCTGGGCTTGGTTTCTATACTTTATTATAGTAATTTATAATAGTATCTTTCAAATTGTAAGTCCTAGTTACCTATTTCTGCATTTCTTTTTGAGAAAGATTAATTTCTTCTGGACAAAGTTTGATTTGAAATTTTGCATGAGAATGTTATCTAAGTTAAATGGTACTTTAAGTCAATTGATTAGTGAGAATCTTATTAAATACGTCTATCATACACAAAGACAGACTTTTACTTTACTCCAGTGCCATCTTAGACTTGAGAGTTTCATATATACACTGAGTAACTGAAAATAAAGGATTCTTGTTTAAGCAACCTTACTGCTTTTCTATTAATAAGAGATGTGCATACATGCTAAATCACTTCAGTCATGTCCAACTCTTTGCGACCCTATGGACTCTAGCCTGCAAGGCTCCCCTGTCCATGAGATTCCCCAGGCAAAAATACTGGAGTGATTTGCCACGCCCTCCTCCAGAAGATATTCCAACCCAAGGATGAAATCATCATCTCCTACATGTCCTGAATTGGCAGGTGGGTTCTTTACCACTAGCACCACCTAGGAAGCCCAAATAAGAGGCTTATTCTTTGCTATTAGAAGACTCTCCTTTCATTTAATTCCCCTAAAATGATTGGCCAGGAGAAGCCTCTGAAAATATACCGTGCACTGAAAAAAATCTCTCAGTCCTCTAGAGCACGATCCTCAGTGAATTTAATCTTGAACAAACCTTGGGGACAAACTTTTTTTTAACAACTCAATGAAGTGACTTATTGTTCATTGTTGATTAAGTGCCCATTCATATCTTCCCTTACCTGGGAGATTTCTCCTTGGGTATTAATGTCACTGTCAGGATGTAAAATAAAATCTGTTAGTTCACTAACCATGAACCATATTAGAATGGTCAAATAAATGTTTTAAAATATCCAAAATAAAGTCAATTTCTGTAATAATCCAGTGCTCTACAGTTTTTACTAAAACATTATTAAAATTATTCAATTAATTTGTTAATGAAGTTTTAAATTTGTTCTTGATATATTTTCAGTGACAGCTTTCAAATTCAATGACATCAACTGTATAATTTTGAAGCCATTTCTGAGTAATTCTACAATCCAAAGTGTGAAAAGGTTATAAAAGTTGAACAAGATGTTCATGCTTTGTGCAGGCAGAGAGATGTATCCAAATAACAAAGCACTTCCAGTTGCAGGCACTAAGTGTGTCTTGATTTTTTTCTCTGCACTCACTCCTGCCTTATCTTCATCAAACTAAACACCCATTTTCAAGAACCAAAGATAAAATTGGAGAAGCCTGAATTTGGAACAAGAGAATACCCAGGTAACACATTCAAAAAAATCCTCTTTGTTATGAAAAGAGGGCAAAATAAAGTTATTTGAAATTAATCATGTATACATGATTCAGCGTGGGTGGCTGTGGTGGCTACTCCACATCCGAGGTCAGAGGCAGAAGCCGGGAGGATCCCATGCCTGAGAGGAGGCGGCCAAGAGGAGTTACCCCACATCCAAGGTCAGGGGCAGCAGCTTAGAGTGCCAGGTTATGACAGCTCAGGAACAGCTGAGAGGAGCTAACCCTACGTCCAAGGTCAGAGGCGGTGGCCGGGAGGAGCTACCCCATGTCTGAGGTCAGGGGCAGCGGCTGGGAGGACCTACCCAACGCCCAAGGCCAGGGGTGGCGGCCGGGAGGAACAACCCTACCTCCAAGGAGCAGTGGGTGGCTGCGCCGGTGTAGGAGGGCCTAGAAGGGCTATTACATGTTCAAGGTCAGAAGGGGCAGCGGAGAGGAGATACCCCTCGACCAAGGTAAGGAGCATCGGCTGCACTTTGCTGGAGCAGCCATGAAGAGATACCCCACGTCCAAGGTAAGAGAAACCCAAGTAAAATGGTAGGTGTTGCAAGAAGACATCAGAGGGCAGACACACTGAAACCATACTTAGAGAAAACTAGTCAATCTAATCACACTAGGACCACAGCCTCGTCTAATTCAATGAAACTAAGCCATGCCCGTGGGGCCACGCAAGATGGGTGGGTCATGGTGGAGAGGTCTGACAGAATGTGGTCCACTGGAGAAGGGAATGGCAAACCACTTCACTATTCTTACCTTGAGAACCCCATGAACAGTATGAAAAGGCAAAATAATAGGATACTGAAAGAAGAACTCCCCAGGTCAGTAGGTGCCCAATAGGCTACTGGAGATCAGTGGAGAAATAACTCCAGAAAGAAGGAAGGGATGAAGCCAAAGCAAAAACAATACCCAGTTGTGGACGTGACTGGTGATAGAAGCAAGATCCGATGCTGTAAAGAGCAATATTGCATAGGAACCTGGAATGTCAGATCCACGAACCAAGGCAAATTGGAAGTGGTCACCAAGAGATGGCAAGAGTGAACATCAACATTCTAGGAATCAGCAAACTAAAATGGATTGGAATGGATGAATTTAACTGGGATGACCATTATATCTACTACTGCGGGCAGGAATCCCTCAGAAGAAATGGAGTAGCCATCATGGTCAACAAAAGATTTTGAAATACAGTACTTGGATGCAATCTCAAAAATGACAGAATGATCTCTGTTCATTTCCAAGGCATACCATTCAATATCACAGTAATCCAAGTCTATGCCCCAACCAGTAATGCTGAAGAAGATGAAGTTGAATGGTTCTATGAAGATCTACAAGACCTTTTAGAACTAACATGCAAAAAAAGATGTCCTTTTCATTATAGGGGACTGGAATGCAAAAGTAGGAAGTCAAGACACACCTGGAGTAACAGCCAAATTTGGCCTTAGAATACAGAATAGAGCAGGGTCTTCTGTCACATAAAATTTTCTTTCAGTCAATGGTTTGTCTTTTATTACTTAACAGTGTCTTATCATGAGCAAATATTTTTAATTTTGATGAAGTCCAATTATCAAAAAAAAAAAAAAAAAAGAATACAGACTAGAGCAGGGCAAAGACTAATAGAGTTTTGCCAAGAAAATGCACTGGTCATAGCTAACACCCTCTTCCAACAACACAAGAGAAGACTCTACATATGGACATCACCAGATGGTCAACACTGAAATCAGATTGATTATATGCTTTGCAGCCAAAGATGGAGAAGCTCTATACAGTCAGCAGAAACAAGACCAGGAGCTGACTGTGGCTAAGATCATGAACTACTTATTGCCAAATTCAGACTTCAGTTGAAGAAAGTAGGGAAAACCACTAGACCATTCAGGTATGACCTAAATCAAATCCTTTATGATTATACAGTGGAAGTGAGAAACAGATATAAGGGCCTAGATCTGATAGAGTGCCTGATGAACTATGGACTGAGGTTCGTGATACTGTACAGGAGACAGGGATCAAAACCATCCCCATGGAAAAGAAATGCAAAAAAGCAAAATGGCTGTCTGGGGAGGCTTTACAAATAGCTGTGAAAAGAAGAGAAGTGAAGAGCAAAGGAGAAAAGGAAAGATATAAGCATCTGAATGCAGAGCTCCACAGAATAGCAAGAAGAGATAAGAAAGCCTTCCTCAGCGATCATTGCAAAGAAATAGAGGAAAACAACAGAATGGGAAAGAATAGAGATCTCTTCAAGAAAATTAGAGATACCAGGGGAACATTTCAGGCAAAGATGGGCTCAATAAAGGACAGAAATTGTATGGACCTAACAGAAGCAGAAGATATTAGAAGAGCTGGCAAGAATACACAGCAGAACTGTACAAAAAAGATCGTCACGACCCAGATAATCATGATGGTGTGATCACTGACCTAGAGCCAGACATCCTGAAATGTGAAGTCAAGTGGGCCTTAGAGAGCATCACTATGAACAAAACTAATAGAGGTGATGAAATTCCAGTTGAACTATTTCAAATCCTGAAAGATGATGCTGTGAATGTGCTGCACTCAATATGCCAGCATATTTGGAAAACTCAGCAGTGGCCACAGGACTGGAAAAGGTCAGTTTTCATTCCAATCCCAAAGAGAGGCAATGCCAAAGAATGCTCAAACTACCACACATTTGCACTCATCTCACATGCTAATAAAATAATGCTCAAAATTCTCCAAGCCAGGCTTCAGCAATACGTCAACTACGAACTTCCAGTTTTCAAGCTGGTTTTAGAAAAGGCAGAGGAACCAGAGACCAAATTGCCAACATCTGGTGGATCATAGAAAAAGCAAGAGAGTTTCAGAAAAACATCTATTTCTGCTTTATTGACTATGCCAAAGCCTTTGACTGTGTGGATCACAATAAACTGTGGAAAATTCTGAAAGAGATGGGAATACCAGACCACCTGACCTGCCTTGAGAAATTTGTATGCAGGTCATGAAGCAACATTCAGAACTGGACATGGAACAACAGACTGGTTCCAAATAGGAAAAGGAGTACCTCAAGGCTGTATATTGTCACCCTGCTTATTTAACTTACATGCAGAGTACATCATGCGAAATGCTGGACTGGAAGAAGCACAAGCTGGAATCAAGATTGCTGGGAGAGATATCAATAACCTCAGATATGCAGATGACACCACCCTTATGGCAGAAAGAGAAGAGAAACTAAAAAGCCTCTTGATGAAAGTGAAAGAGAAGAGTAAAAAAGTTGGCTTAAAGCTCAACATTCATAAAACTAAGATCATGGCATCTGGTCCCATCACTTCATGGGAATTAGATGGGGAAACAGTGTCAGACTTTATTTATTTATTTATTTTGGTCTCCAAAATCACTGCAGATGGTGACTGCAGCCATGAAATTAAAAGACATTTACTCCTTGGAAGAAAAATTATGACCAATCTAGATAGCATATTGAAAAGCAGAGACATTACTTTGCCAACAAAAGTCTGTGTAGTCAAGGCTATGGTTTTTCCTGTGGTCATGTATGGTTGTGAGATTTGGACTGTGAAGAAGGCTGGGTGCCAAAGAATTGATGCTTTTGAACTATGGTGTTGGAGAAGACTCTTGAGAGTCCCCTGGTCTGCAAGGAGATCCAACCAGTCCATTCTGAAGGAGATCAGCCCTGGATTTCTTTGGAAGGAATGATGCTAAAGCTGAAACTCCAGTACTTTGGCCACCTCCTGTGCAGAGTTGACTCATTGGAAAGGACTCTGATACTGGGAGGTATTGGGGGCAGAAGGAGAAGGGGACCACAGAGGATGAGATGGCTGGATGGCATCTCTGACTCTATGGACGTGAGTTTGAGTGAACTCCAGGAGTTGGTGATGGACAGGGAGGCCTGGCATTCTGTGATTCATAGGGTCACAAAGAGTTGGACACTACTGAGCGACTGAACTAAACTGAACTGAAGATCTGTCTAGTCAAGGCTATGGTTTTTCCAGTGCTCATGTATGGATGTGAAAGTTGGACTGTGAAGAAAGCTGAACGCTGAAGAATTGATGCTTTTGAACTGTGGTGTTGGACAAGACCCTTGAGAGTCCCTTGGACTGCAAGGAGATCCATCCAGTCCATTCTAAAGGCGATTAGTCCTGAGTGTTCTTTGGAAGGACTGATGTTAAAGCTGAAACTCCAACATTCTGGCCACCTCATGTGAAGGGTTGACTCATTGGAAAAGACTCTGATGCTGGGAGGAATTGGGGGCAGAAGACAGGGATGACAGAGGATAAGATGACTTGATGGCACCACCGACACTATGGACATGAGTTTGGGTGAACTCCACGAGTTGGTGATGGACAGGGAGGCCTGGCATGCTGCAATTCATGGGGTCACAAAGAGTCGGATACGACTGAGCGACTGAACTGAACTGAACTGAATCATGTATTTTTCTTAAGGAGCTGTTTCATTTATCATTTGACTTTAAGTATTTTATGCCAAAAGTTCCAGGAATAATATAGTATGTGCATTACTCCATTTTACAAAATACTAATTGAATAAGTCCAATGATGATAATGTTTGCCAATATTTTGTATTAAGATTGTTTAAATTCAAACAGAAATAGAGTCTAAATTTAACATGACAAAATATAACAGGACATGCATATGGTTTGCACAATAATTTTTTATAATATTTCATATAATTTAGAAAATCAAACAATTATTTATTTTGCATCTTCATATATTGAAGATAATGATAGTAAAGATTTTGATAGCCTTTCCCTTCTCCAGGGGATCTTTCCAACTGAGGGATTGAACCCAGGTCTCCCACATTGCAGGCAGATTCTTTACCAGCTGAGCCACAAAGGAAACCCAAGAACACTGGCGTGGGTAGGCTATTCCTTCTCCAGCAGATCTTCCCAACCCAGGAATCAAACCAGGGTCTCCTGTATTGCAGGTTCTGAGCTCTGAGGGAAACCCAAAGATTATGATAGTTCTTTACAAATTGCTACCTTGTACATGGTATTTTTAATGTTCTTGTTTTGTGTAGATATTTAACTCCTTTTCATAATTTTTTTTTTTTTTTAGTTGTGGTAAAATATACGAGAACACTCTCCATCTAACAGAATTTTTTTCATCATCTCAAACTGAAACTCTATGCGTAAAAAAGTAATTCCCTGTCTCCTCATCCCTCTAGTCCCTGTTGTACTGTATACTTTCCATCTCATTGAATTTGACTATTCTAGGTACCTCATAAAGGGGAGCTCATAAAATATAAGTGTTTCTGTGTCTGGCTTATTGTGCTTAGCGTAATTTCTTCAAGATTCATCTGTTACTTTAATTTCTTCATCTGTTACTGTTAATTTCTTCAAGATTCATCTGATAGCATGTATCAGCATTTCCTTCCTATTTAAAGCTGTATGATTCCACTGTCTGTATATACCATAATTTGTTTGCACATTCACTAATTTATGGCCATTAGAGTTGTCATCACCTTTTGGCTATTGTGAAAAATGCTTCTATCAACACTGGTGTATAAATGTTAAAGTCTGTTTCCTATTCCTTTGTGTATAAACCCCAAATAATATTTTGATATGTAAATCAATAGCCTCTTATTATAAAAGGGAACTTAAAACTTCAAATGTAAAAACTTACATTCAGAGACCTTTAATTACTTGTTAGACTCATTAATTTGTACTTATACCTAGCTGGAGAGTGACTTTTAGTGTCTGTGGAAATACAATCCATGAATTGTGTTGTATACAAGGTATATTAAAGTCTTAGAGAAAATGTCAGCATCTATCTTCAGGGGTTAATGAACTGGATATTTTCTCATTTTTAGGGTCTTATGAATATTGTGAATGAAACAAGACACAGCATTATGCAGTCAGTTGACCTCATAATTTATGGAAAGAAGATCCCTCAAATTAAATTTAAATTCTTGATACATTTCAAAGAGGAGAGTGAGATATAGAGAAAAACATAAAAGAGAATTTCCACACAATCATCTGAGTAGTAAAACTGGAAATCTTCCAAAACTGCATATGATAATGACCCAGTCAATCTCTCCATCCCTCAGGGAAGCATCTTTGGATAGTTATATAAAAGAGTAGATTTTGAGAAAACTCAAGTAAAACTAATTATAGAGATGTGGCACTAAAGTTGAATGGGGAAACAAAAGAATAATAAAACATATTTTGAACTTATTTCACACCTATTATTTACTAGACAATTTTTGACAATTTTGAAGGTCTTCATTTACATTATTCTCTTTAAACCCTACTGTGTTAGATTCTATTATGTTTCATTACAGAGATTACGTTGAATGATTTACCCAGGTCACAAAGTTTGTAAGTACAGATTTTGAGGCTCAAATTCCAAACCAGAGTTTAGAACCTGCACTCTCAAAAAGTACACTGCAGACATTTAGGGTCACAATATTTATAAAACAAATTTTATATTTATAAAACAAAACAAAAGTTATATAATTATATATGTTAGGCAATATGACATCTCTGATAGTTTTATTGTGTGTGTGTGTGTATTTGTTTCCAAAGTCTATTCAACCATATTCAGGGTTTAGAAGTAACACTTTTGTTATAAAGAAACTGATTTGGAAAATGTGATATTTCTTTAAAATTTATCTCTTTTTAACCTAGTGAACTGGTTAGGTATTTCTTAGGACCTCAAAACTTTTGCTGCATCATTTTAATGGTCACTATAGCTCACATGGGAAGCAGGTTTTACTATGACAGAGACAGCGGCAGTGTTAGTCGCTCAGTTTCGCCCAACCCTTTGTGACCCTGTGGATGGCAGCCCACCAGGCTCCTCTGTCCATGGGATTTCCCAGGCAAGGATACTGGAGTGGGTTGCCATTCCCTTCTCCAGGGGATTTTCCTGACCCAGGGATCAAACCCAGGCCTCGTGCATTGCAGGCAGATACTGACTGAGCTACAAGGGAAGCCCAGGTTTTACTATATAGACAGTTAAAGAGAAACATATTTAGGCATGAATTGCAATCACATTTTTCAAAAGAATATGTACCAAAATTTTCAAAAACTGAAATTTCAGTCTATAATTTCTAATATGTTGCTGAATGAAAATGTTTTTCAGTATTTTACACTTTGCATATCCATGTAGATGTTTTGTTTTTCCTCCTATGTTGTTGAATTTGTCATTGTGTGCTGCTGCTGCTGCTAAGTCTCTTCAGTCATGTCCGACTCTGTGCGACCCCATAGACAGTAGCCCATCAGGCTCCCCCATCCCTGGGATTCTCCAGGCAAGAACACTGGAGTGGGTTGCCATTTCCTTCTCCAATGCATGAAAGTGAAAAGTGAAAGTGAAGTCGCTCAGTCGTGTCCGACTCTTAGCGACCCCATGGACTGCAGCCCACCAGGCTCCTCCGTCCATGGGATTTTTTAGGCAAGAGTACTGGAGTTGGTGTCATTGTGTATACCTACTTAATTTATCTTATTTCATTTATCATTGTGGGATAGTTATCATGGATATACATGTTCTGAGAATTCTTTAAAGATTTGTTCCAATTGATTATATTAAGAAGTTTGAAGAATATCCCAAGTGTTTGAAGTAGATATATTTATTTTAATAAAATATAATACCGATAAAGTATAGGATTTTGTATCTTGTCTTGTCAAATTAATGGTTTAAACCATTTAGAGCAATAAATGTGTTCATAAGAATATTTTAATAGTGAGCTATTTGTTGATCACTTAAAATTTACGAGGCACATTCAGATTCTGGAGAAACTGTTATTAAGACATGTTTATTGTCCCAACAAACTCAACAGATAAAAGCATAAAAACATAAATGTTTTAAATGCTCAGCAGGTCAAAGGGTTAAACTCTTTTACCGGAAGTTATCTCTTGAACACAGAACAACTTCTAAGAACCACGAGTATTTATTTTCCATTACAAATGAATATGTGGCTATGTCATTGTGAGTGGAGATATTTAACTATGTATGTATACAATGAACAGCCAGAACCTTGAAGATGGAACTCTGAGGCAACTGGTTTCTTCAATTCACATATGTTCAGAATTTTCTTTTCTTTATTTGATCTAGAAATATAAAGATTCTGAGAGGCAAATCCTGATGGTGATTCTGAGTTACCCTCCAATCCATCTCTAGCTGGACAGCTCAGGAAATCCTCCATTCCCTATTCATTCAGTACCCTCAACCCAAACTGTTGACTGATTTCAAAGCATATTTTATTTAATTTTTAGTCTTTGCTGTTTTTTTTTTAATTTTATTTTTAAACTTTACATAATTGTATTAGTTTTGCCAAATATCAAAATGAATCCATCACAGGTATACATGTGTTCCCCATCCTGAACCCTCCTCCCTCCTCCCTCCTCCCTCCTCCCTCCCCATACCATCCCTCTGGGTCATCCCTGTGCACTAGCCCCAAGCATCCAGTATCGTGCATTGAACCTGGACTGGCATCTCGTTTCATACATGCTGTTTTGTATCTACCTTTTCTCAGTCATCTCTTATTTTCTCTCTTCCTTCTTTCTCACTTTTATTTTCCCTCTGATATCTGAGCATAAATTGAATTGCCAAATGCATAAAGAAGAGAACAATCTTCCACCTTTCACAAATGACACTCTGTAAATTAGACACTGAGATGGAGCACATTTAAAATAATTTTGCCAAAATGAAGTTACCCACATTACATGTAAAACTGGCCATGGATCTATTTTCCTCAAGTGGGAAGGATTGTCCTGTTTTCCACATAGACTCAAAAAACCAAGAACTTACAATATGAGTTTAATTTATTGATTACTATAATAGTTAAATAACCTTCAATACACACTAATTACCCCTGGTTAATATAAAGATGATCTACCAGCCAAAGTGTTAGCATGTCATTTAGGATAAAGTCTTCAATGACAAAAATTCAGAAACTCACAGTATCTGGAAATATTGTCTTCTTTCCAAGAAAAGTATGAGTTTTCCTAAGATTCCTGAGCAAAATCAAATAATAGCTCTAGATTGTTGGCATGGAATTCTTTCTACTATACCAAGATTCTGCCTAAAATTTTTATTTTGGCATTCTGAATTGAGCTATGACTAGCAATAATCAAATCTAAACAGTTTCGTAAATCAAGAAACATGTCTATGTAGTACTTATTAACATAGATTTGTATTGTCTATTGTTTTCCTCCAATAACCTAGACTATAATAAATGTCTATTTAGTGTGTCTTTGGCAGGGCCGGGGCAGGGCGGGGAGAGCTTCCTAGGTGGCTGAGTGGTAAAATATCCACTTGCCAAGTCAAGAGAAATAGGAGACATGGGTTTGATTCCTGGGTCTGGAAGATCCCCTGGAGGAGGAAATGGCAACCACTCTAGTATTTTTGCCTGAGGAATCCCATGCACAGAGGAGTTTGGCATGCTACAGTCCATGGAGTCACAAAGAGTCAGACAGAACTAATGACTGAGCATGCATGTTATGTGTGTGTGTGTGTGTGTGTGTTTGTGTGTGTGTGTGTGTGTGTATTTACAAACAAAACATTGCTTTTGCTGTATTTTCTTGGATGGGAAGAAGTTCATACATTTATCTGTTCTCAGGTGCTTTCTTATGTGTTTTGAAATTCATTGTAATTAAGTGGAATCTTATCAACATTTATTGAGCACTTATGATGTCCCTGGTTCTTTCCCTGCAGAGGGCAGCTGACTGATTTTGGAGCTCATAGCATCTCAGAAAGGATGCTATTTAAGCATCAGTTTATGATTTTATGCCCCATGCCTAGGTATTACTTTATGTAAATATGTAAATAAAGCTATTAGGGATGCGATTGTTTTCATGGTATATTTCAGAATGCCAAAATTGCTCTCAAAAAAAATTAAAGAAAAGGAAAGAAACAATATATAAAGTTAAAAACATTTGGTGTTTGTGAGAGGTATTTAGAGAAAGCAACTTGCTTGTCATTTGGTACGTCACCTCACACCCACTCATATATACTTCCCAGTTAGAACACTGAAGTCTCACCACAATAGTTAAAGCAAGGAATTTGATAAAATGAATGAAGTACTTGTGGGAAAAGAGTCAAATTCTGATATTCTATAATTTCTATGTGTGAGATCTCATGGAGCCAACACTGTTTAGTAAGCATTATGTATTTGACACAAAGCTTGCAATCCTCTGAAAGTCATTACTGGCCATTTGTTTGCAGCCTCTGATACTGGATTCACAGCTTCAGAAGGACACATGGAAAATAGGAACAATGTGACAGAGCTTGTTCTCCTGGGGCTCACACAAAATCCTGAAATGCAAAAAGTTCTATTTGTCCTATTCTTACTCATCTACATTGCAACAATATTGGGCAATCTGCTTATCATGGTGACCATTGCAGCCAGCAGGTCACTTGGTTCCCCCATGTATTTTTTCCTGGCTTATTTATCATTTATAGATCCTGTCTATTCTACTATCATTGCTCCCAAAATAATCACTGACTTGCTTCATGAGAAAAAGACTATTTCCTTCCAGTATTGTATGACTTAAGTCTTTATAGATCATTTATTTGCTGGTGCCGAAGTCATTCTTCTGGTGGTGATGGCCTATGACCAATATGTAGCCATCTGCAAACCTCTTCATTATTTGATCATCATGAATCGGAGGGTATGTGTCCTCATGCTGCTGGTGGCCTGGACTGGAGGCTTTCTGCACTCACTGGTTCAATTGCTCTTTATTTATCATCTCCCTTTCTGTGGTCCCAATGTGATTGACAACTTTGTCTGTGACATGTACCCTTTACTGAAACTTGCTTGCACTGATACCCACCTCATTGAATGCTTTATGATAGCTAATGGAGGGGCAATTTGCACTGTTGTCTTCTTCATCCTCTTAGTGTCCTATGGGGTCATATTACACTCCCTGAAGACTCATGGTTTGGAAGGGAATCACAAAGCCTTCTACACCTGTGCATCCCATATGATGGTGGTCATTTTATTCTTTGTTCCCTGTATCTTCCTGTATGCCAGGCCTAATTCAACCTTACCCATTGACAAATCCATGACTGTGGTTTTAACTTTCATAACTCCCATGTTGAACCCTTGAATCTACAACCTGAGAAATGCAGAAATGAAAAATGCCATGAGGAAACTTTGGAGTAAAAATGTGACCTTAGTTGGAAGAGATTGTGTAGGACATGATATTCTTTTTTTTTTTTTAAGAGAATCAAAGAATATTTTCAATATCAGTGATTACAACTAAAAAATAATTTCCTTTGGGTTACTTAAACTACTTATTCCTGAAACCACTATATGAACTAATCCTTATCCTAGTGGAATAGTTTATAGATCTTAAACACCAAGAGAATTGCATAGCTTCAATCTCTTACAGATGTCATCATACTGTGTTAAGATTCTATAGTGGAATCTGATAAAAAATTAATTTAAAATTTCACAGAAATGATCATAGCTGCATTTTCAAATCTATGAAAAATGAAATTTGTTAACATATATTCTGATTGTGTCATATGGTTGATTTTGTATATTCTGAAAAAAATTTGAACTGAAGAATTAAATTGTTCAACCCCAGTCTCTGTATCTGGGTCACTTGGCCTCCTCCAATAATTGAAATACATATTTAAGTCATTCACATCACATAAGGCCCCAGAGTCTGCCTGCATTAAATTAAAATGTCTGGGTACATGTTTTTTAAGCACAATGAATGTTTAACATTCTGGAAACAGATTATTCTGATTTATATAATAAATACTAATCTGATTCTCTGTAAGCTGTATGTTCTTGACTTAAATGATTAATTAAAAGTTGTCTTGCTCTTGGCAATTGCTCTATATCGGACTTGGAGATCAGATACTATATTATAAGCATCCTATTTAAGGCTTTAGAATTACATGTTTCCTGTTAGAACCCAACTTACAGCATAGATACTAAGTGCTAAAATATGCCTTCATCCTTTTCTCAATTCTAATTGGATTCGTCTAGTGTACTTAGCAATATTAATGCCTCCACACTAATTAATTATTAATTAATGCCTCCACCTGACACACATTAAATAAAGTTTCCTTTATTTCCCGGTGGAAGAAATAAAAAAAGTACTTTAGATCTTTTAATCAGAAAGAAATCTAGGACACTAGCTTCAGGATAAGGAGATGTGGATTTTAATTCTCACTATACCATCATTTTATTCCATAACCTTTAAATTTCTAAAAGTAATTTACTTAGGTGATTTGGAAGCTGTTTCCAAGTTCTGTGATTCTTCCCATGCCAATAATTTGTTATAAATATTGTTATATTTGCTTGTACTTCTATTAGAAGTAAAATTATCTCATTCCCCCAAACTTTTCTTTTTCTGATAGATAACATAGAAATACCCTCCTGGTATAAAAGTATCTTAGGATTGGATTAAGACATGTTGTCTCTGGGTGACAAGATGAAATGATTGGATAGTATCACTGAAGCACTGGACATGAGTTAGAGCAACCTCTGGGAGATATTGAAGGATAGGGAAGCCTTGTGTGCTGGAGTTCACGGGGTTGCAAAGAGTGAGACATGACTTATTGGCTGAACAACAACAAGACATACAAATTCTGCTCTTGAGTGCTTTGTTGTTTTGAGAATATGTTCTTGCACCTATCCAAGTACACAAAGCTGTCAAGAGAACACTTTGACAGGTACCTGGTTTTTGTGAAATTAGTCCCTGAGTCTATCAAAGGTCAAAGCACACCTCAACTAGTTTCTGATCAACAGTGATATAATCCATATATAATCCCTCCTGTTTTCATTCTGTTTTACCTTTCAAGTTTGAGAATCTGTGTTGCTGTCTTTTCAGGATTTTCAACTGTTCTGTCTTTGGATTTGTATTCTGGGAACAGACTTTCCTGGTATAGATCCAAGAAACTCCTTTTTGAAAAATTTTTTCATGGACATGAATGGTAGATCAATTAAAAAATAAAATATCATAATGAAAAATAAAAAAATAGTTACCCAATTAACTGTTTACATATGTAATATTAAATATTCAGACTCCATATTTAAGCTCATTTACTATCAAATATCTAAGTTCATATATGGTCAACTGTTTTTTTTTTTTTTCCTCTCATCATGTTTTGTTCTCATGTAGACATCAGGATGAAGTTCACAAAGATGTACGCTGTAAAAGTTCTTCTCTGATGTTCAGTTACCTTACTTGAGATAATCGGTTTGTTGGCAAGACCTGGTAATGGTGGTGAAATATCCCTTGGGTTTAATTAGCCACAGGTAAGTAACTTCATAGACTTTGCTCCCAAACAGGATATGTGGTAACACTTTTAAGGCTCAAGAGAAAGGCCTTCTCCACAGGTACTGTTTATATCTAAAAAAAAAAAAAAAAAAAAAAACCACTTACTGTATCTGAATTAGTTGATGCTTTTAATATTGAAATTTACTTCTTTCTTGGTGCACTAACAGCTGCCTGGGGCCCTGGCTGTAGACCTACATGTCAGACAAGTTCATGGGTGAGATTTCCCAGCCTGTCCCCTGGCCAGGACATCATATAGTCATAGAGTATCAGGTTTAAATGGATTTTACAAATCATATAATCACCTCTCACCCCCACCAGTCTAAGATTTAAATCTCTTTTAAGCATGTCAAGCATCAAGAAAAATAGGTTCAACTACAGTGCTATCAATTTAGAAGTAAAAATATTTCAGACTTTTTCTTACTGATATTTAACACCTCTGTTAAAACTATACATTATTCAAAAATATGCAATATATTTTAGTTATCCCCTTCCCCAATGTTGAGCATTCTGTGTGGTTTCTAAATTTTCCACAGCTTTTAATAACTGTGTTGAACATATTTGAACATTTAATTTTTCTGTTTTAAAAATATTTTCCATTAGGTTATTTCTAGAAAGAGTATTTTGGAGTCAAAGAAAAAAAAGACAAAATAATTTCTATTTTTTCACAGTTATGTCCAAGTAACTTTTATTAGTTATGTTTAATTCTTACTTTCTATTCACTATACTTTTTATGATCTGCTGAGAAACTTCACCTCAGAGTATAAGGAAATGTAATGAAGCTGCTGTACTTTGTTTTCACATATGTATAGAGTTTTCGTCTTGGAAAAAGGAATACTTTTTAAAATTATGTTTATGTTTTCTCTTTTCTTTGGAAAATTTTTGTCTCACCTGTCCTTATCATATTAGTAATACAGTATCCTGTAACCAAGAATGATTGATGATGGATGCTATGGGAAGATGGGAGAAGAAGGCAGGGGAATGCCTGTAGCAGAAACATAATGGAGTGGGAGGGTGACTTGTATCAAGGATGGATGCCTTGCTGCTGTTTGGTGATAAAATTTCAGGGAAATGGTTACAAAGACATTTAACAGGCACACTTTTTATGACTCAATGTGAATACATACACATTACTATACATAGTCATATCCAATAAATATTTGTTGAATGAATGAACTTGTAATATTAATGATTGCTTACATGAACAGATTTTATATGTGTTTGGGTATATATACATAGTACTTTATCTCATCCAGCAGAGTCTTTCTATTTTTCACATCAATCTCTCTTTTTAAAACTTTGAAAATAATGATTTTCTTTGCTTGATAGATCTTATTTTATTGCACACCTATGTCACAGTTTTTTATACGCCTACTGAAGATGTAAATTTACTGAATGTAACCATGTTAAATTGTATGTGGAACAGGATTTTGAAGAATTAAAAATATTAATTAATAACTATTGTAATTATCCTGAAAGTAAAATGACCCAGTAATATACTCTTTCCTAGAGGCAATTAATATTTTTATACTTACCCCATAAAGTGTGTCAGAAATTATTAAAGTGGAATGCAGCTTCCTTTCAAAGGTTTATTTATGTTTTTCATAAAAAGTAATGATAATCAGAGCTGGAGGACAAGAACACTTGAATTCCTCTGGGTTTATAATCTGGGGAAGAAGGCATACTCTTACCCATGAACGACAACTTGGAAAGCACTTACTCATCATCTAACAGGTTTCAGACACTGCAGACATCCTGCCAGGCACTGTGGTAGGCACAGTTACTAAACACACTTGAATAGCATATGCGCTCTGGTAGGTTAAAACGGACAGTGTGTTGCCAAGGACTTATATCCATTTCCTTAAACTGCCTTCTTGGGATAGATTTATTGATGTGTCTTTCCTTTCACAGTTAGATCTAAGAATTCAAATGTAAATTCTCATGGAAAAGAGAATAGCTCTAACCCCTGTGGGACACCTCTCAGCTTTCTAGATACATCTGAGAATTACTATTTGTAAGCTCACATACACAAAGGAGGGCTTGAAATCAAGGAACACCGAAATGACATGGCAGAGTTGCAAGCAGCTGAAATCAGGAGGAGAATCCAGGTCTCATGTAGGGAGCCCAGTGTTTTCTCAGTAAATTACACATCATGTGTTTCCCTCCCAATATTTTACAGGTGATAGGTGCTGGGTGTCTGAAGGGATGGAACACATCATGAAAAAAATAAGAATGATTTGAAACAATTACTGGGGCAAAACTGCCAAGGACTTGAGCCACAGCTATAGTGACTGTTCTGTTTTGTTCTAAGAAATTCAGACCACAAATCTTTCATGATTAACAGGTGCCACTTTTTATTCCTTTGTAGGAAATTCAGGCCCCAAGAAGGTATTACTTCCCAAATGGATGTTGTTATACCTCCAAACAATGTGACTGAATTTGTTCTCTTGGGACTCACACAGAATCCACTCTTGCAGAAAATACTCTTCATTGTGTTTTTGTTCATTTTCCTATTCACTGTTCTGGCCAACTTGCTCATTGTCATTACCATCTCCCTCAGCCCCACACTTTCTGCTCCCATGTACTTCTTTCTCACTTACTTGGCCTTCATAGATGCCTCCTACACATCCGTCACCACCCCTAAATTGATCACTGACCTACTGTACGAGAGGAGAACCATATCCTTGGGAGGCTGCCTGACTCAGCTCTTTGTGGAGCACTTCCTGGGAGGATCAGAGATCATACTCCTCATCGTCATGGCCTATGACCGCTACATGGCCATCTGCAAGCCTCTGCACTACTCAACCATCATGCGACAGGGGCTCTGCCAGCTCCTGCTGGTGGTGGCCTGGATCGGGGGGATTATGCATGCCACTGTGCAGATTATTTTCATGGTCAACTTGACCTTCTGTGGTCCCAACATCTTCGATCACTTCATGTGTGACCTCTTTCCACTGTTAAAGCTTGCCTGCAGTGACACCTACAAGCTCGGTATAGTGGTGGCAGCAAACAGTGGAGCCATGTGCTTGCTCATTTTTTTCATGCTCCTCATCTCGTACACAGTCATCCTGAGCTCCCTGAAATCCCATGGCTCTGAAGGACAGCGCAAGGCCCTCTCTACATGTGGTTCCCACTTTACAGTAGTGGTGTTCTTTTTTGTCCCTTGTATATTCACCTACATGCGTCCTGTGGCCACCTATCCTGTGGACAAGTGGGTGGCTGTGTTCTTTGCAATCCTCACTCCCATGTTAAATCCTATCATCTATACAGTGAGAAACACAGAGGTAAAAAATGCCATGATGAATTTGACGAAGAGGAGAATAATGTAGCCTGTTCATGAAGCCAATAGTATGATGATTTGTCTATGTAGAGGATTATATCTATTGTAAAATACGAAAAAAACCCAATAAATTTTGCAGATCATTGACATTAAAAAAGGCCCAGAAACTAAAATTTGTTGAATGCTTAATGGATAGGTACTTTGCTAGGTGCTTTTTATAACTTTTAATGTACTCTGCTAAGGTTTTAACATTAATGTGCATAGATTTAGGATGTGCAATAGAAAAAACACCTATGAATCCCTAGTGAGATGATTATAGAGTATGTATTTCTACTGTACTAAATTCTTTATACAAATGTTGCTTGGATGAAATTGGCTTTTCCCTAGGGCCTGTGTTGATTTCAGATCTTCTTTTATTTTTATTTAACCTGTGGTGAAGCAAATAGATCCTATAAATTCTTAGATATATAGGGAAGGGATATTTGTGGAGTGAAAGAATCACTGCTGAATTTTTTTGGCACCATGAATTTATCAAAAGCAAAAAGAGAAACACTCACTAAAGGAGGAAGGAATGGTTCTCAACTTATCTTTAATTCTTTTTGTAGCATAAAAATAAACCAGAAATTTAAAAATTATTCTTAATTTAGTCTTATTTTCTTAAATATCCTACCACTTACAGTTTTTATTGAATTGTTTTTTTTTTCTTCTTACCAAGACTTGAGGAGTCTTTTGAATAAAGAAGAGTAAACATTCTTTAATCACACGCAGCAACAAGAAGAAAACATATCTAAGAGTTTTAGCTACAGCATTTGAATCCAGGTGTTCCAAAACTCAGTTCTACTTTCTTCAAATAAAACATGGTTGTCTTTGATATACTTCAGTTCAGTTCAGTTCAGCCACTCAGTCGTGTCTGACTCTTTGCGACCCCATGGACTGCAGCACATCAGGCTTTCCTGTCCATCACCAACTCCTGATACATTTATGTCTATAGATAAGAAATGTATCTGTAATGTTAGTGATTCACTTTCTCCTTTAAGAAGATAATCGAATTTGCTATAGCCTTGTCACATGTGGGGCAATATAATAATACCTATGCTTGGAACTATTTCCACTAACTGAAAGAAATTAGAAGATAAATTTTGCTCTTATGAACAAAAACATTACTGTACTAATGTTGGCCTTTTACAAAAGCAAAATTTTACAGAAGTTTTCATAACACAAACTTTAGGAAAGCAGTGATACCTGTTATGCTCCTCTAGACACATGGAGAATATCAGATCATTCTACATTATTACCTAACACTTTATAAGTCAAAGGTTCTCTGACTATAACACTCCAACTTGCACTATTTCAGAAATATTCTCTCAAACTCAGTAGTCATCTCTAGCCATTTTTTCACCATAATTTGGCCATATCATTATGCCAGTCACCCCACCTATTCTGTGGGGTGACTGTTTACTAGCTTATGCATGGTACCTCAGATTCATAAGAAACAGAAGCTTTTCCCACAATGTCTAGGCCTGGAAGATAATATCATCAGCACTTAATCTATTAAAGATGATCAATTTTGCAGTTGATAGTGAGAAGCACTGCAATAGAATTTACACTAAATAATATACGATTCATTTTGCCTTATGACTATTAGATAGGAGTTGAGAGTAATTCAGGGGTAAGAATGGAAAAAGTATTAAGTAGATGGCATTTCTACTAAAAGATGAAATGAATTATTTGAAGAGGAAAATAAGACTGAAGGGGCTATACCAAGGGCTCAGTGTCAAAAGCAAACCTGAAAAGTGTAAGAAAAGAAGAAAGAAATGTAAGGCAGTCTCACCTCAGTGTATGGAATTTTGCTGGTTTGTAAATAATTCTAGGGAATTTAAAATATTTCTTTGAACTCATCATCAAAAATCTCATGAGGACAATGCCATTTGATTATGTCTGATTCTTTAAGAAACATATAAAGAAATATGTCTCTCCTAAAATCAATGAGATAAATAATGTTTGGATCTGTTGTTAAGAATATTTTCATTTAATCTGGACTGTTAATTTAGTGAAAATATTAGGCATTAAATGAGGAAGGTGAGCTCATTGTTGAAGGCCAACTATGAGGCATACATTTTGACAGGGACTTCCCTGCTGGCTCAGAGAGTAAAGCGTCTGCCTACAATGTGGGAGACCCGGGTTAGATCCCTGGGTTGGGAAGATTCCCTTGAGAAGGAAATGGCAACCCACTCCAGTGCTCTTGCCTGGAAAATCCCATGGAGAATCCTGGTAGGCTACAGTCCATGGGGTCTCAAAGAGTCGGACATGACTGAGTGACTTCACTTTCACTTTTACATACTTTAACTCTCTTAATGAAGAAACATATATTATTATAGAGGTTGATATTTCATTTTATACAAAAAGAAAATGTGACAATGAAATTAAACAATATCAAACCTTTGAAACTCTGCTTTCTCTACTCTTTCCACTTCACAAGATTTTTTCTAGCTTGATGTGAAAATATAAAAATACAGATCTGATCATTGGCCAAGTTGTGAAGATTGTCATTGAAGTATTCAAGCTTTATTTTGGGATCGGGGGAGGGATGGGGCATTTTCTTCCTCTCATTTCTGCATTGATCTTCATTTCCCAGGCTACTTGTACCTTCTTGATTCCTCTTGTCTTAGAGAAAAACCAACTGATGATCTCATTTGTGCAGATATGTTACCCATTATGCACATCGTGAAAAGTGAAGTCTAATGGACTTAAGAAATAAAAATCAAATAGTTGAGTTTCAAAAAAGAGTGGCACTTAGATGAAAGACATAGTTGGACAAAAAATAAGCAGCTCAGTCTTCGAGGAAACTGATACTTTGAGCATGAAGGTAGCACCTTGAGCAACTATATAGATACTGTTTCCTCAGGGCTTTTCATATTGTTATCCCATAGTGTTAACAAATACTACTGGAAAAATGTCTCCATGGGCAATTCAGCTTAGGAAATTTTGACATATTTAATTTGTTCAAATAATACTGTCTAGTGCCTACAGTATGTGAGAGAGTTATAGGAAATGGGTATACAACTTTTACAAATAAGAGTTGTGTTTGTGTGAAAGTTAATTACCAGTGGGGAGTAGATGTATAATAAATAAATAAATGAAAAAATATAATTTTGTTAGCAATGGGTCTGATGAAAATCATTTTATAAGAGGGTGTTACAGGAGATAAGAATTGGATAGAGATTTTTGTAGTTTTTAAAGTCCAGCTAGAATTGTAGTTAGGGCCAAGTTTAAATAATCACATTATTCTTCTCACCCTTTTAAAAAATAAGTAGGTTGCTCTAATACATACACTTGAAATGAAGAAAATATCTCTCTGAAGCATGTAGAAATGTTTTCTTGGAGGATGAAAATGCCAAAGTTTTTATATATAAAGCACAGATATACATAAAACAGACAAGTGGGCAGTATATTTGTCGTTATAATATTTTAAGAGGAGTGATTAAGGAAACAATGTTTAAAATGTGCCTTTAGAGAGCACTATTCTCCAGTACTTTGGCCACCTCTTGGGAAGAGTTGACTCATTGGAAAAGACTCTGATGCTGGGAGGGATTGGGGACGGGAGGAGAAGGGGACGACAGAGGATGAGATGGCTGGATGCATCACTGACTTGATAGATGTGAGTTTGAGTGAACTCCGGGAGTTGGTGATGGACAGGGAGACCTGGCATGCTGCAATTCATGGGGTTGAAAGAGTCGGACACGACTGAGCGACTGAAATGAACTGATTGATAAGAGAAAGAAGATTAAGGAATACAGCCCTAGCTTATATCTGAAGGGTTAGGCAAGATAACTACTCATGGAGCAACTAGGAAACGCCATCCAAGCGCAGAGGTTGGCCGATCATCTGTACAGATCATATTCAGTAAAACTGAGAGGTTCTTTCTTCTCAGGAGGCTTCCCAGAGTACGTTGTCAACTACATTAACAAACCAGTTGTAGTCTGTGAAGTATATTATATATATAAGATATAGCTATTTTTAACTATTGAAAATAAGGAAGGCTATAACCCCAAATATTTCTAAATTCAAAGGATGTTGACTGAGAATACTGTTACGGAGTGAGAGTTTAGTCCTTATTTTTTCTGGCTTAGAAATATTTTAGAATCCATTATAATGGCAACTCTCCTGAAGTTAGATGTGATATAATTTTAACAACAGTCTTGAAAGTTGTAGAGAACATCAGGTTAGGTGATACAAGATTTCAGTCCTGATACTACCTAGGTGGCCAAAAATAAGTCCTATTGACTTTTCTTCATCTGTATTATCAGACAGGCAAATTATTGTGCGGCCATTCTTCTACTGAAGAAAAGAGTTTAGTTGTTCAAAAATTACTGAATGGTTAATATTGTGATATGGTTTTGTGTTTGTGAAATATCAGCTTGGCCTGGCTCCAGTAAACTTCTGCCTCTGGGAAAAGCAGATCATTGCAGGGGGGGATGGTAATTGACTTGTATGGTGATTAGTGCCTCAGTCAGCAGAGACACAGCTTCAAAGGGGTGCAGTTGAAATGATGCAAATCTGCACCTGAAAATGGCAGTTTGCCCTCTTTCAGCCCAGGTTCTGTTACCCAAAGGAGAACATCTCAATAATGATGTGTCTGCTAAGGTGTGTATTAAAAACTGTTTGCAAATTAAACTCAAGTATAGCTAAATGGTAGGCAGTTCCATGAACAATTCTATAAACAGCTTAGCTGGCTGCCTTATTTGGCAACCTTTCCTATTTGGATGAAGTCTGAATTACTTTGCCACATGCAAGTAGTTTCTTTTTTTTTTTTCCTTTTTTTATTTTTATTTTTTTTAATTTAATTTTATTTTTTAACTTTACAATATTGTATTGGTTTTGCCATATATCAAAATGAATCCGCCACAGGTATACATGTGTTCCCCATCCTGAACCCTCCTCCCTCCTCCCTCCCCATACCATCCCTCTGGGTCCTCGCAGTGCACCAGCCCCAAGCATCCAGTATAGTGCATCGAACCTGGACTGGTGACTCATTTCATATATGATATTATACATGTTTCAATGCCATTCTCCCAAATCATCCCACCCTCTCCCTCTCACACAGGGTCCAAAAGACTGTTCTATACATCGGTGTCTCTTTTGCTGTCTTGTATACAAGGTTATTGTTACCATCTTTCTAAATTCCATATATGTGCATTAGTATACTGTATTGGTGTTTTTCTTTCTGGCTTACTTCACTCTGTATAATAGGCTCCAGTTGCATCCACCTCATTAGAACTGACTCAAATGCATTCTTTTTAATGGCTGAGTAATACTCCATTGTGTATATGTACCACAGCTTTCTTTATCCATTCATCTGCTGATGGACATCTAGGTTGCTTCCATGTCCTGGCTATTATAAACAGTGCTGAGATGAACATTGGGGTACATGTGTCTCTTTCAATTCTGGTTTCCTCAGTGTGTATGCCCAGCAGTGGGATTGCTGGATCATAAGGCAGTTCTATTTCCAGTTTTTTAAGGAATCTCCACACTGTTTTCCATAGTGGCTGTACTAGTTTGCATTCCCACCAACAGTGTAAGAGGGTTCCCTTTTCTCCACACCCTCTCCAGCATTTATTACTTGTAGACTTTTGGATCACAGCCATTCTGACTGGCGTGAACTGGTACCTCATAGTGGTTTTGATTTGCATTTCTCTGATAATGATTGATATTGAGCATCTTTTCATGTGTTTGTTAGCCATCTGTATGTCCTTTTTTTATTTTTTATTTCTAAATTTATTTTATTTTTAAACTTTACATAATTGTATTAGTTTGCCAAATATCTAAATGAATCCACCACAGGTATACATGTGTTCCCCATCCTGAACCCTCCTCCCTCCTCCCTCCCCATACCATCCCTCTGGGTCGTCCCAGTGCACTAGCCCCAAGCATCCAGTATCATGCATCGAACCTGGACTGGCAACTCGTTTCTTACATGATATTTTACATGTTTCAATGCCATTCTCCCAAATCTTCCCACCCTCTCCGTCTCCCACAGAGTCCATAAGACTGTTCTATACATCAGTGTCTCTTTTGCTGTCTTGTACACCGGGTTATTGTTACCATCTTTCTAAATTCCATATATATGGTTAGTATACTGTATTTATGTTTTTCCTTCTGGCTTACTTCACTCTGTATAATAGGCTCCAGTTGCATCCACCTCATCAGAACTGATTCAAATGTATTCTTTTTAATGGCTGAGTAATACTCCATTGTGTATATGTACCACAGCTTTCTTTATCCATTCATCTGCTGATGGACATCTAGGTTGCTTCCATGTCCTGGCTATTATAAACAGTGCTGTGATGAACATTGGGGTACATGTGTCTCTTTCCCTTCTGGTTTCCTCAGTGTGTATGCCCAGCAGTGGGATTGCTGGATCATAAGGCAGTTCTGTTTCCAGTTTTTTAAGGAATCTTCACACTGTTCTCCATAGTGGCTGTACTAGTTTGCATTCCCACCAACAGTGTAAGAGGGTTCCCTTTTCTCCACACCCTCTCCAGCATTTATTATTTGTAGGCTTTTGGATCGCAGCCATTCTGACTGGTGTGAAATGGTACCTCATAGTGGTTTTGATTTGCATTTCTCTGATAATGAGTGATGTTGAGCATCTTTTCATGTGTTTGTTAGCCATCTGTATGTCTTCTTTGGAGAAATGTCTATTTAGTTCTTTGCCCCATTTTTTGATTGGGTCGTTTATTTTTCTGGAGTTGAGCTGTAGGAGTTGCTTGTATATTTTTGAGATTAGTTGTTTGTCGGTTGCTTCATTTGCTATTATTTTCTCCCATTCTGAAGGCTGTCTTTTCACTTTGCTAATAGTTTCCTTTGATGTGCAGAAGCTTTTAAGGTTAATTAGGTCCCATTTGTTTATTTTTGCTTTTATTTCCAATATTCTGGGAGGTGGGTCATAGAGGATCCTGCTGTGATGTATGTCGGAGAGAGTTTTTCCTATGTTCTCCTCTAGGAGTTTTATAGTTTCTGGTCTTACGTTGAGATCTTTATTCCATTTTGAGTTTATTTTTGTGTATGGCGTTAGAAAGTGGTCCAGTTTCATTCTTTTACAAGTGGTTGACCAGATTTCCCAGCACCACTTGTTAAAGAGATTGTCTTTAATCCATTGTATATTCTTGCCTCCTTTGTCAAAGATAAGGTGTCCATATGTGCGTGGATTTGTCTCTGGGCTTTCTATTTTATTCCATTGATCTACATTTCTGTCTTTGTGCCAGTACCATACTGTCTTGATAACTGTGGCTTTGTAGTAGAGCCTGAAGTCAGGTAGGTCGATTCCTCCAGTTCCATTCTTCTTTCTCAAGATCGCTTTGGCTATTCGAGGTTTTTTGTATTTCCATACAAATTGTGAAATTATTTGTTCTAGCTCTGTGAAGAATACTGTTGGTAGCTTGATAGGGATTGCATTGAATCTACAGATTGCTTTGGGTAGTATACTCATTTTCACTATATTGATTCTTCCAATCCATTAACATGGTATATTTCTCCATCTATTAATGTCCTCTTTGATTTCTTTCACCAGTGTTTTATAGTTTTCTATAAAACTAAAGTTTTCTTTAGTTTCTTTAGGTAGATATATTCCTAAGTATTTTATTCTTTCCATTGCAATGGTGAATGGAATTGTTTCCTTAATTTCTCTTTCTGTTTTCTCATTATTAGTGTATAGGAATGCAAGGGATTTCTGTGTGTTGATTTTATATCCTGCAACTTTACTATAGTCATTGATTAGTTCTAGTAATTTTCTGGTGGAGTCTTTAGGGTTTTCTATGTAGAGGATCATGTCATCTGCAAATAGTGAGAGTTTTACTTCTTCTTTTCCAATTTGGATTCCTTTTATTTCTTTTTCTTCTCTGATTGCTGTGGCCAAAACTTCCAAAACTATGTTGAATAGTAATGGTGAAAGTGGCACCCTTGTCTTGTTCCTGACTTTAGAGGAAATGCTTTCAATTTTTCACCATTGAGGATAATGTTTGCTGTGGGTTTGTCATATATAGCTTTTATTATGTTGAGGTATGTTCCTTCTATTCCTGCTTTCTGGGGAGGTTTTATCATAAATGGGTGTTGAATTTTGTCAAAGGCTTTCTCTGCAACTATTGAGATAATCATAAGGTTTTTATTTTTCAATTTGTTAATGTGGTGTATTACATTGATTGATTTGTGGATATTGAAGAATCCTTGCATCCCTGGGATAAAGCCCACTTGATCATGGTGTATGATCTTTTTAATGTGTTGTTGGATTCTGATTGCTAGAATTTTGTTAAGGATTTTTGCATCTATGTTCATCAGTGATATTGGCCTGTAGTTTTCTTTTTTTGTGGGATCTTTGTCAGGTTTTGGTATTAGGGTGATGGTGGCCTCATAGAATGAGTTTGGAAGTTTACCTTCCTCTGCAATTTTCTGGAAGAGTTTGAGCAGGATAGGTGTTAGCTCTTCTCTAAATTTTTGGTAGAATTCAGCTGTGAAGCCGTCTGGACCTGGGCTTTTGTTTGCTGGAAGATTTTTGATTACAGTTTCAATTTCTGTGCTTGTGATGGGTCTGTTAAGATTTTCGATTTCTTCCTGGTCCAGTTTTGGAAAGTTGTACTTTTCTAAGAATTTTTCCATTTCTTCCACGTTGTCCATTTTATTGGCATGTAATTGTTGATAGTAGTCTCTTATGATCCTTTGTATTTCTGTGTTGTCTGTTGTGATCTCTCCATTTTCGTTTCTAATTTTGTTGATTTGATTTTTCTCCCTTTGTTTCTTGATGAGTCTGGCTAATGGTTTGTCAATTTTATTTATCCTTTCAAAGAACCAGCTTTTGGTTTTGTTGATTTTTGCTATGGTCTCTTTTGTTTCTTTTTGCATTTATTTCTGCTCTAATTTTTAAGATTTCTTTCCTTCTACTAACCCTGGGGTTCTTCATTTCTTCCTTTTCTAGTTGCTTTAGGTGCAGAGTTAGGTTATTTATTTGACTTTTTTCTTGTTTCTTGAGGTGTGCCTGTATTGCTATGAACTTTCCCCTTAGGACTGCTTTTACCGTGTCCCACAGGTTTTGGGTTGTTGTGTTTTCATTTTCATTCGTTTCTATGCAAATTTTGATTTCTTTTTTGATTTCTTCTGTGATTTGTTGGTTATTCAGCAGCGTGTTGTTCAGCCTCCATATGTTGGAATTTTTAATAGTTTTTCTCCTGTAATTGAGATCTAATCTTACTGCATTGTGGTCAGAAAAAATGCTTGGAATGATTTCTATTTTTTTGAATTTACCAAGGCTAGCTTTATGGCCCAGGATGTGATCTATCCTGGAGAAGGTTCCATGTGTGCTTGAGAAAAAGGTGAAATTCATTGTTTTGGGATGAAATGTCCTATAGATATCAATTAGGTCTAACTGGTCTATTGTATCATTTAAAGTTTGTGTTTCCTTGTTAATTTTCTGTTTAGTTGATCTATCCATAGGTGTGAGTGGGGTATTAAAGTCTCCCACTATTATTGTGTTATTGTTAATTTCTCCTTTCATACTTGAGTCCCCAACAGGATAAACCCAAGGAGAAACACCCCAAGACACATATTAATCAAATTAACAAAGATCAAACACAAAGAACAAATATTAAAAGCAGCAAGGGAAAAACAACAAATAACACACAAGGGAATTCCCATAAGGATAACAGCTGATCTTTCAATAGAAACTCTTCAAGCCAGGAGGGAATGGCAAGACATACTTAAAATGATGAAAGAAAATAACCTACAGCCCAGATTATTGTACCCAGCAAGGATCTCATTCACGTATGAAGGAGAAATCAAAAGCTTTTCAGACAAGCAAAAGCTGAGAGAATTCTGCACCACAAAACCAGCTCTCCAACAAATACTAAAGGATATTCTCTAGACAGGAAACACAAAAACGGTGTATAAGTTCGAACCCAAAACAATAAAGTAAATGGCAATGGGATCATACTTATCAGTAATTACCTTAAACGTAAATGGGTTGAATGCCCCAACCAAAAGACAAAGACTGGCTGAATGGATACAAAAACAAGACCCCTACATATGTTGTCTACAAGAGACCCACCTCAAAACAGGGGACACATACAGACTGAAAGTGAAGGGCTGGAAAAAGATTTTCCATGCAAATAGGGACCAAAAGAAAGCAGGAGTAGCAATACTCATATCAGATAAAATAGACTTTAAAACAAAGGCGGTGAAAAGAGACAAAGAAGGTCACTACATAATGATCAAAGGATCAATCCAAGAAGAAGATATAACAATTATAAATATATATGCACCCAAATGGGAGCACCACAGTACGCAAGTAGTTTCTTATGTAAATCTCTGGACACTTAGATCATCTGTTTAAAATCTTTCTTTAAAATCATTAGAAATTCTGGTCCTATCAAAATAACTCTCCATTAAGTGATTGGATGTTTTGCTCCCAGTGTGTTCCTGACTTATTTGCCTCTGTGCCTGGATTTGCTAAGTTGTAACTCTAATGTGTCATAACTCCAAGCTCCTTTTTTAGAGGAAAGTTCTCATAACTACATCTTGGATGGAGCCAGATCTTTGGTTACCCTGACATGGTCCTAAAAATTTACTTCCACAATATCTGCCTTCTATTTAATGGAACCATCAGGTAACTGGGTTTTAGAAGTCACAGAGATGACATGAGACTGAGTTTTGGAGGTGATTTTAACAAATATTTGAGTATTTAAGAGAGTTACAGCCTTATTAATTTGAACTGTTATTTAAAAATCTTTGATTAATTGAATTACCTATATGCACACACAATTATGTTTAAAATGTTTCAGTAGTTCACCTGTTTTGTCTGTATAAGAAAATTGTAGCCTCAGGATGAATAGCTTTGAGCTATCAACAATTTTTAGCTTAATTTACTTTAATCTCTTTTGGCAATTTATCAAAATATAAGTGTCTCCTTTTGGTCTCTGTCCAGCTCATGAGATTGTCAAATAAAATAGTGTGTTTATGTTTCAGAGATTTGTTTTAGAAAAGGGAGGACCAGGAGTAGCTGATATATATAGGATACTTTAAGATAGATTTTGTGTTTCCCTTCTTTCATACAATTTTCTGTGTGTGTGTGTGTGTGTGTGTGTGTGTGTGTGTATATGTATATATAAAGGGATATATCCATGTATATGGATATATTCCTTTTTCTTCTTGTACCAGTTTCCTTTAACTTAATTTATTTACTAAACATCTCTGAGAAAGACTTTTTATCATGATTTTTCTGTTTGACTTGATTAATGATTCCAGTTTTTCAGTGATACTAAAGAGCTGACTTTAGAAATATATCTATCTATGTAAAAATACATTCCTTTGTGAGCAGCTCTTCCCACAGGGATGGTGTTGGTTTTGGTGCTGAGGGTGATGTATTATTATGAGACGGGTACATTTGTTAAGATTATATATCTCTATTTAGACATTACATTGCATGCAATTTAAATTTATCTGGAGGCCAATAATATATTTATTCTTTATGTCATTAGCAAGATTCTATGAATGAATACAAATTAAAATGAGGTGTATTTTCACCTAATTTGTTTTAAATATATTAGTTTAATAATGATAATATTTAGAATTGGCAAGGCTGTGGGGAAAATTACTGTTTAATAGTTTGTAATACATGATTTATGACAATAAAAGATGCTTCAAAACTTTGAGAGAGGAATGTTACAGAATCTATCAGATTTAAACATATGCATATTTTTGATGTGGTGATGATATAGATTTCTTCAACAGACATATTCAAACCACTAAGTAAATATTTCTGTAAGGGATGCTCCTTATGGCCCTGTATGTGAGGCAAAATATTAGAAATAAAATAAATTCCAAGCAAAAATGGACTGGTTAAAAGAACTATGTTGTAACCATAAAATGGAATAATGTTTGTATGTGTGTGTAAGTTTCTCAGTCATGTTTGACTCTTTGTGACCCCACGGACTGTAGCCTACCAAGCTCCTCTGTCCATGGGATTTCCCAGGCAAGAATACTGGCTTGGGTAACTATTCTCTTCTCCGGGGGATCTTCCCAGTGCAGAAATCAAACTCGGGTCTCCCACACTGCAGGCAGATTCTTAACCATCTGAGCCACCAGGGAAGCCCCAAATAGAATAATATGTAGCAATTAAAATGAAGGAGAATTAATAAATACCGACAAGTAGTGTTCATGCAAATTTTAATTAGAATTTCATTTACTTTTTTTTTTAATTTCATGTATATTATTGCAGTGTGTGTGCTTTCATATGGAGTAAACATATTAAAGAATGTTAATGTACCTACACACAAATGCACATCTGAAGAGAGTGCACTAGACTGGTGATTGAGGGTCCATGAGTGCTTACGGTTGGGAGAGGTCCTTTGACGGTAAAGTTTGTATCACTCTATCTGTATGTACTATTTTATAACGGTACAACTTACATAAATAAATGCTTTTTATTTAAGTTATCCTTCTTTTGTTCAGAACTATGTTTTAGAAAAGAGTTTTGGTATATTTTTCCTTTCAGGTCAATTCAAAAACCTACATTCTGCTAAAGTGTTGAGGAGTCATTAAGCCAGTATCCTGCCAGTAAATGGAACATTTATCAGATGCACATGTAAACACATGATCCAAAGGAGGGGAAGTTTTTAAAAATGGTGTGTTGTCAGTAGCATTCTCCTCATGCTGGGAAAACAAATGAGAATGCTGATCTAACCCCTTTATATTCATAAAACCATTCAATCTTTAAAACAACCTTTTCAGATGGTAATGTTACTTTCCCATTTAACAGAGAATGAAACTGAGGCACAGAGAGGTTGTCTAACATATTGCAGGTACTTAGAAGAAAGAATCAACTGAAATGTGAAAAATAAAGTATTTACATAGATTTATTTAAGATGGAAGTTGAAAGTGTTACTCACTCAGTCATGTCCAACTCTTTGTGAGCCCATGGACTGTAGCCTGCCAAGCTCCTCTGTCCTTGGAATTCTCCAGGCAAGAATACTGGAGTGGGTTGCCATTTCCTTCTCTGGGGCATCTTCCTGACCCAGGGATTGAACCCAGGTCTCCCACATTGCAGACAGATTCTTTACTGTCTGAGTCACCACTAAAGCTTTTACTAATTACTACCAGTTGAACTTCAGTCTGGTTATATATCTCTACCTAAGATACCTCCTATCTGGGATTAGTATGGGTATATGTGACTAACTTTCATGAGACACACAACATATACCAGGACATTGTTATATTTAAAAAATATTTAAGCTATAACTTAAGTTCACATTTTTATCATCTCACATCCTAGTAAAGTAATGCTCAAAATTCTCAAAGCCAGGCTTCAGCAATACATGAACCGTGAAATTCTTGATGTTCAAGCTGGTTTTAGAAAAGGCAGAGGAACCAGAGATCAAATTGCCAGCATCCAATGGATCATCAAAAAAACAAGAGAGTTCCAGAAAAACATCTGTTTCTGTTTTATTGACTATGCCAAAGCCTTTGACTGTGTGGATCACAATCAACTGTGGAAAATTCTGAAAGAGATGGGAATACCAGACCACCTGATCTGCCTCTTGAGAAATTTGTATGCAGATTAGGAAGCAACAGTTAGAACTGGACATGGAACAACAGACTGGTTCCAAATAGGTAAAGGAGTATGTCAAGGCTGTATATTATCACCCTGCTTATGCAGAGTACATCATGAGAAACGCTGGACTGGAAGAAACACAAGCTGGAATCAAGATTGCTGGGAGCAATATCAATAACCTCAGATATGCAGATGACACCACCCTTATGGTAGAAAGTGAAGATGAACTAAAAAGACTCTTGGTGAAAGTGAAAGTGGAGAGTGAAAAAGTTGGCTTAAAGCTCAACATTCAGAAAACGAAGATCATGGCATCTGGTTCCATCACTTCATGGGAAATAGATGGGGAAACAGTGGAAACAGTGACAGACTATTTTTGGGGGCTCCAAAATCACTGCAGATGGTGACTGCAGCCATGAAATTAAAAGACGCTTACTCCTTGGAAGGAAAGTTATGACCAACCTAGATCGCATATTCAAAAGCAGAGACATTACTTTGCCAACAAAGGTCCATCTAGTTAAGGCTATGGTTTTTCCTGTGGTCATGTATGGATGTGAGAGTTGGACTGTGAAGAAGGCTGAGCGCTGAAGAATTGATGCTTTTGAACTGTGGTGTTGGAGAAGACTCTTGAGAGTCCCTTGGACTGCAAGGAGATTCAATCAGTCCATTCTGAAGGAGATCAGCCCTGGGATTACTTTGGAAGGAATGATGCCAAAGCTGAAACTCCAGTACTCTGGCCACCTCATGCGAAGAGTTGACTCATTGGAAAAGACTCTGATGCTGGGAGGGATTGGGGGCAGGAGGAGAGGGGGACAACAGAGGATGAAATGGCTGGATGGTATCTCTGACTCAATGGACATGAGTCTGAGTGAACTCCGGGAGTTGGTGATGGACAGGGAGGCCTCCGTGCTGTGATTCATGGGGTCTCAAAGAGTCGGACACGACTGAGCCACTGAACTGAACTGAACTGAATGTCTGTAAGGTTTAATATTAAAATTTAAACTATAATGCCAGGAAATTAATTTGTTTCATATAACAACCCTGAAAAAAGCAATTGATATGTGATTAGTTATTGATACATTCCTGGAAGGTCCATAATGAAACCCAGGTTTTCTGACCTCAAAATCGATATAATTTGATTCTACACACCATGTATTCATGCTTCTTTCTCTGTGCCTTGACCATGCCATTGTCCTTGTTCATTGTCTAAATTATAACTTTATAACATTTAGAATTGTCTAAATTCTTGTGTCAAAGACTAGCTTATATTATCTTTTCTGAAGTCTGCATATCATACTGTTATTTTCCCTTCTGAAAGTTATTTTGCACATGCATTAGCTCAGGAGTGCTCATTCTCTCTCCCTTTTTTGGAGAAGGTGCTGAATTGTATTCCTTGCACTATCAGACATGCTATTAAGTGAGAAATATATACAGTATAGGTTTTATGTAAACATCTTATGAGCAATGGTATTTCACAGGCACACTGGAAAGAAATAGATATTATTACAAAGAAAGTCTCATGGCAGTGAGGGACTGAACATTGAACTTGGAATTCTAAGGTATGAAGAAGCTCTTGATTTTGGCTAATGAATGTTTGGGAATAAAACTACCAAAGACAAAAGAAAGTTACTGGGATTCTTCAACCCGACTGTCGGGGGAATAATGACCAGGCTCTGAGAGCAGCACTCTCTCATTTCTGGAAGCAAGGTCTGGAACTGGTTTGCCTGGGCTTCAGGGTTCAATGCAGTTCCCTTTGGATGGATTCAGTTCTATGAATGTTGTTAAATTTCATTAAATGAATTTGAACACAGCGCAACATTTTATATTTGGTGGAACATGACTTAACCTAATCTGGAGGTTTTTCAGCTAACACATTCTAGGTGCTCCGTAAGTATACAGAATAAATGAATGACAATTTATAGGAAACCTTCTAAATTATTGGCTATTAGGTGTGTCTAGTGATAATGTAAGTTCAGATTCCTAACTTTAGATTTCTAAAAGGCAGAGGCTGAGAGAAGGACTTGTGGGTAAGTGGTTCATTTTGGAAAACAGAATGAAGGTTGTAAATGGGGTTGAGCAAGACAAGGAATGAATGTAAGTGAATCTAAGACTGTGATAAGATGGCTACCATTGATCCCCTGGCTCCTATCTACTGATGATCTAGGTTTTCCTTATAAAATAATATACAAATAAAGGGCTTTCCCTGTGGCTCAGATGGTAAAGAATCTGCCTGCATTGCAGGAGACCTGGGTTGTATCCCTAGCTCTGGAAGATCCCCTGGAGAAGGGAATGGCTACCCACTCTAGTATTATGGCCTGGAAAATCCCATGGACAGAGGAGCCTGGTAGGCTGCAGTCCATGGGGTCGCTAAGAGTCGGACACGACTGAGCGACTTCCTTTCACTTTTCATTTTCATGCATTGGAGAAGGAAATGGCAACCCACTCCAGTGTTCTTGCCTGGAGAATCCCAGGGACGGGGGAGCCTGGTGGGCTGCCGTCTATGGGGTTGCACAGAGTCGGACACGACTGAAGTGATTTAGCAGCAGCAGATGACACCTATTCTTTTGCCATTGCCCCCAAGATGATTGTGGACTCCCTCTCTGATAGCACTGCCATCTCCCTGGAAGGGTGCATGGTCCAGCTCTTCTCTGAGCACTTCTTTGGTGGAGTAGGCATCATCCTTCTCACTGTGATGACCTATGACCATTCCGTGGCCATCTGTAAGCCTCTTCACTATGTGACCATCATGAGGCCTTGGATGTGCTGCATTCTGCTGGGAGTGGCTTGGCTGGGGGCGGGGGGGGGGGTGCATACATGAAACAATATAACTTCTCTTTATGTATCAAGTACCCTTCTGTGGCCCTAACATTATTGATCATTTTATGTGTGATTTGTTCCCACTGTTGGAACTGGCCTGCATGGACACCTGCACCCTGGGCCTCTTAGTCATCCTCAATGGTGGGGTGATGTGTGTCACCATCTTCCTGATTCTCATCACCTCCTATGTGGTCATTCTCTGCTCTGTGAAGTCCTGCAGCTCCAAAGGGTGGTGTAAAGCCCTCTCCACCTGCTGCTCCCACCTCATGGTGGTTATTATGTTCTTTGTGGCTTGTATGTTTTTGTATTTGAGGCCTGTGGCCACCTACCCCATAGACAAGGTAATGGCTGTGTCTTTTACCAACATTGCTCCCATGTTAAATCCCCTGATCTACACCTTGAGGAACACAGAGGTAAAAAATGCCACAAGGAAACTGTGGATGAAACAAGGGGCCTTGTGTGGTCATTAGCTTACATGCTAAGAGCAATTCTTTCCTGAAGGACAATGAGGTCTTACCTCCCATTCATTATAACCCACTTGGGACACAACAAATAATGCAAATCTGGTTAAGAATGCAAATCAATTTAAGGTAATAAAATTAGGTATTGCCTACGTCTCAAGTACATTTTATGCAATGCTAATGCTAAGTCACTTCAGTCGTGTCCGACTCTGTGTGACCCCACGGACGGCAGCCCACCAGGCTCCCCCGTCCCTGGGATTCTCCAGGCAAGAACACTGGAGTGGGTTGCCATTTCCTTCTCCAATGCAGGAAAGTGAAAAGTGAAAGTGAAGTCGCTCAGTCGTGTCTGACCCTCAGCGACCCCATGGACTGCAGCCCACCAGGCTCCTCCATCCATGGGATTTTCCAGGCAAGAGTACTGGAGTGGGGTGCCATTGCCTTCTCTGAAGTACATTTTATATTTCATCCCTTTTCTTAAGGCTCTCTGTCTCTCTCTTCCTTTTTAACCTGTCTTTTGCATAATTCAAGTCTTCCTCAATTCAGAACTTTTGTTTATCTGATTCCATTTACTTCTGGAATTCTCTTCCTAGCAATTTTGCTTGTCTCATTCCATCTTATTTTATCTACTTTCAGAAGAGTTCCCATCTTGTTAAACAAATTTTCCCTGATGACTTTTTCTAGTCATTTCCCTCTATTATTCCCTAATTCTCCATCTGGTTATATCCTTCACATTAATTATCAGAAGCTGTACTTTAAAAATTGTTTCTTTATTTTTATTTTCTCTGTTTCCCCCATAAGATTATAATCCCTGTAAGGGGAGACATTGTGTTTATTCATTCATGCTGCATGTGGAACACTGCCAGTCACTTGGCGCTGAATAAATGCTATTGAATGAATATAAGTCTAAAAGAAATAGATTTCTAAATATCTGCAAATTGGGTACAAAGTAAGGGAGAATACATAAATATTAACTCTTTAGGTAATAGAATCTTCCTATCTTTTTTGGAAGATAGAATCTTCCTATGGTTTTCATGCTGCCAAATGTCCTTTTTGGAAGTTCTAGAAGGCAGTGTAATTTCAAGTTAGTAGTTTATTGTTTAATATGGAAGACACCACTACAAACATTCTCTACTTTTTTTATATTCCTTTAGATGAGCTGAATAAGAAATAGCCATGTCAGCATAATTCAGAATCTGTTGTCTATATTTTGAAGTTATATAATCCTTTATGAGCAGAGAACAACTATATAGACATAAATTTTTCTTTAAATATAGGAAGAACTATCCTTGCTGTTAAATGTGAGAGTTTAGTTTATAAATCCAAAAGATGGTGTATGATCTTTTTAATGTGTTGTTGGATTCTGGTTGCTAGAATTTTGTTAAGGATTTTTCAATCTATGTTCATCAGTATTATTGGCCTGTAGTTTTCTTTTTTTGTGGGATCTTTGACAGGTTTTGGTATTAGGGTGATGGTGGCCTCATAGAATGAGTTTGGAAGTTTACCTTCCTCTGCAATTTTCTGGAAGAGTTTGAGCAGGATAGGTGTTAGCTCTTCTCTAAATTTTTGGTAGAATTCAGCTGTGAAGCCATCTGGACCTGGGCTTTTGTTTGCTGGAAGATTTTTGATTACAGTTTCAATTTCCATGCTTGTGATGGGTCTGTTAAGATTTTCTATTTCTTCCTGGTCCAGTTTTGGAAAGTCGTATTTTTCTAAGAATTTGTCCATTTCTTCAATATCCGCAAATCAATCAATGTAATACACCACATTAACAAATTGAAAAATAAAAACCATATGATTATCTCAATAGTTGCAGAGAAAGCCTTTGACAAAATTCAACACCCATTTATGATAAAAACTCTCCAGAAAGCAGGAATAGAAGGAACATACCTCAACATAATAAAAGCTATATATGACAAACCCACAGCAAACATTATCCTCAATGGTGAAAAATTGAAAGCATTTCCTGTAAAGTCAGGAACAAGACAAGGGTGCCCACTTTCACCATTACTATTCAACATAGTTTTGGAAGTTTTGGCCACAGCAATCAGAGCAGAAAAAGAAATAAAAGGAATCCAAATTGGAAAAGAAGAAGTAAAACTCTCACTATTTGCAGATGACATGATCCTCTACATAGAAAACCCTAAAGACTCCACCAGAAAATTACTAGAACTAATCAATGACTATAGTAAAGTTGCAGGATATAAAATCAACACACAGAAATCCCTTGCATTCCTATACACTAATAATGAGAAAACAGAAAGAGAAATTAAGGAAACAATTCCATTCACCATTGCAATGGAAAGAATAAAATACTTAGGAATATATCTACCTAAAGAAACTAAAGACCTATATATAGAAAACTATAAAACACTGGTGAAAGAAATCAAAGAGGACACTAATAGATGGAGAAATATACTATGTTAATGGATTGGAAGAATCAATATAGTGAAAATGAGTATACTACCCAAAGCAATCTATAGATTCAATGCAATCCCTATCAAGCTACCAACAGTATTCTTCACAGAGCTAGAACAAATAATTTCACAGTTTGTATGGAAATACAAAAAACCTCGAATAGCCAAAGCGATCTTGAGAAAAAAGAATGGAACTGGAAGAATCAACCTACCTGACTTCAGTCTCTACTACAAAGACACAGTTATCAAGACAGTATGGTACTGGCACAAAGACAGAAATATTGATCAATGGAACAAAATAGAAAGCCCAGAGATAAATCCACGCACATATGGACACCTTATCTTTGACAAAGGAGGCAAGAATATACAATGGATTAAAGACAATGTCTTTAACAAATGGTGCTGGGAAAACTGGTCAACCACTTGTAAAAGAATGAAACTAGACCACTTTCTAACACCATACACAAAAATAAACTCAAAATGGATTAAAGATCTAAACGTAAGGCCAGAAACTATAAAACTCCTAGAGGAGAACATAGGCAAAACACTCTCTGACATACATCACAGCAGGATCCTCTGTGACCCACCTCCCAGAATATTGGAAATAAAAGCAAAAATAAACAAATGGGACCTAATTAACCTTAAAAGCTTCTGCACATCAAAGGAAACTATCAGCAAGGTGAAAAGACAGCCTTCAGAATGGGAGAAAATAATAGCAAATGAAGCAACTGACAAACAACTAATCTCAAAAATATACAAGCAACTCCTACAGCTCAACTCCAGAAAAATAAATGACCCAATCAAAAAATGGGGCAAAGAACTAAATAGACATTTCTCCAAAGAAGACATACAGATGGCTAACAAACACATGAAAAGATGCTCAACATCACTCATTATCAGAGAAATGCAAATCAAGACCACTATGAGGTACCATTTCACACCAATCAGAATGGCTGCGATCCAAAAGTCTACAAATAATAAATGTTGGAGAGGGTGTGGAGGAAAGGGAACCCTCTTACACTTTTGGTGGGAATGCAAACTAGTACATCCACTATGGAGAACAGTGTGGAGATTCCTTAAAAAACTGGAAATAGAACTGCCTTATGATCCAGCAATCCCACTGCTGGGCATACACACTGAGGAAACCAGAAGGGAAAGAGACACGAGTACCCCAATGTTCATCACAGCACTGTTTATAATAGCCAGGACATGGAAGCAACCTAGATGTCCATCAGCAGATGAATGGATAAGAAAGCTGTGGTACATATACACAATGGAGTATTACTCAGCCATTAAAAAGAATACATTTGAATCAGTTCTAATGAGGTGGATGCAACTGGAGCCTATTATACAGAGTGAAGTAAGCCAGAAGGAAAAACACCAATACAGTATACTAATGCATATATATGGAATTTAGAAAGATGATAACAATAACCCTTTATACGAGACAGCAGAAGTGACGCTGATATATGGAACAATCTTATGGACTCTGTGGGAGAGGGAGAGGGTGGGAAGATTTGGGAGAATGGCATTGAAACATGTAAAATATCATGTATGAAACGAGATGCCAGTCCAGGTTCAATGCATGATACTGGATGCTTGGGGCTGGTGCACTGGGACGACCTGGAGGGATGGTATGGGGAGGGAGGAGGGAGGAAGGTTCAGGAGGGGGAGCACATGTATATCTGTGATGGATTCACTTTGATATTTGGCAAAACTAATACAATTATGTAAAGTTTAAAAAAAATAAAATTAAAAAATAAATAAATAAATCCAAAAGATGTTATTTCTTCCAGATCTTACTTTGTTTGTCAATAGAGACACACTGATACTTTTCAAAACTGCATTGCTTAATAGGTAAATGGGAATACTAAGGTTTTAGTCTAACATAGTGTTCCATTATGGTTTTCTTACGTTTTAAAAATATATGATGTATATGATGATAAAAATTACAGTATCAGTTTAGTATTTTATACAAACATGACACATAAAACAGTATTTTATCTTTAAACACAGAATGTGTATGTGTAAAGGTATTTCATATTAACTGTGAACTATTTTCAATAACTATGAACTACATATACTTTTTGAAGAATCTTTGCCAAGTTAAAATGAAGCATCAGATACTCTAATAGGATTGGGATGTACAATAATGACTCAGGCAATACATTTGACTTTTGTCCTGGAGTTTATTTCCTCCAGAAGTCAAGAGTACTCAGATAAGATCAGATCAGATCAGTCCCTCAGTCGTGTCCGACTCTTTTCAACCCCATGAGTTGCAGCACGCCAGGCCTCCCTGTCCATCATCAACTCCCGGAGTTCACTCAGACTCATGTCCATCGAGTCAGTGATGAGATCCAGCCATCTCATCTTCTGTCGTCCCCTTCTCCTCTTGTCCCCAATCCCTCCAAGTATCAGAGTCTTTTCCAATGAGTCAACTCTTCGCATGAGGTGACCAAAGTACTAGACTTTCAGATTTAGTATCATTGCTTCCAAAGAAATCCCAGGGCTGATCTCCTTTACAATGGACTGGTTGGATCTCCTTGCAAACCGAGGGACTCTCAAGAGTCTTCTCCAACACGACAGTTCAAAAGCATCAATTCTTCAGTGCTCAGCCTTCTTCACAGTCCAATTCTCACATCCATACATGACCACTGGGAAAACCATAGCCTTGACTAGACGAACCTTTGTTGGCAAAGTAATGTCTCTGCTTTTGAATATGTTATCTAGGTTGGTCAAAACTTTCCTTCCAAGGAGTAAGCGTCTTTTAATTTCATGGCTGCAGTCACCATCTGCAGTGATTTTGGAGCCCAGAAAAATAAAGTCTGACACTGTTTCCACTGTTTCCCCATCTATTTCCCATGAAGTGATGGGACCGGGTGCCATGATTTTAGTTTTCTGAAGGTTGAGCTTTAAGCCAACTTTTTCACTCTCCTCTTTCACCTTCATCAAGAGGCTTTTTAGTTCCTCTTCACTTTCTGCCATAAGGGTGGCGTCATCTGCATATCTGAGGATATTGATATTTCTCCCGGCAATCTTGATTCCAGCTTGTGTTTCTTCCAGCCCAGCATTTCGCATGATGTACTCTGCATATAAGTTAAATAAACAGGGTGACAATATACAGCCTTGAGGTACTCCTTTTGCTATTTGGAACCAGTCTGTTGTCCCATGTCCAGTTCTAACTGTTGCTTCCTAATCTGCATACAAATTTCTCAAGAGGCAGATCAGGTGGTCTGGTATTCCCATCTCTTTCAGAATTTTCCACAGTTGATTGTGATCCACACAGTCAAAGGCTTTGGCATAGTCAATAAAACAGAAATAGATGTTTTTATGGAACTCTCTTGCTTTTTTGATGATCCAGTGGATGTTGGCAATTTGATCTCTGGTTCCTCTGCCTTTTCTAAAACAACCTTGAACATCAGAAAGTTCACAGTTCACATATTGCTGAAGACTGGCTTTGAGAATTTTGAGCATTACTTTACTAGCATGTGAGATGTGTGCAATTGTGCAGTAGTTTGAGCATTCTTTTCCATTGCCTTTCTTTGGGATTGGAATGAAAACTGACCTTTTCCAGTCCTGTGGCCACTGCTGAGTTTTCCAAATTTGCTTGCATATTGAGTGCAGCACTTTCACAGCATCATCTTTCAGGATTTGGAATAGCTCAACTGGAATTCCATCACCTCCACTAGCTTTGTTCATAGTGATGTTTCCTAAGGCCCACTTGACTTCACAATCCAGGATGTCTGGCTCCAGGTCAGTGATCACACCATCGTGATTATCTGGATCATGAAGATCTTTCTTGTACAGTTCTTCTGTGTATCCTTGCCATCTCGTCTTAATATCTTCTGCTTCTGTTAGGTCCATACCATTTCTGTCCTTTATTGAGCCCATCTTTGCATGAAATGTTCCTTTGGCATCTCTGATTTTCTTGAAGAGATCTCTAGTCTTTCCCATTCTGTTGTTTTCCTCTACTTCTTTGCATTGATCACTGAAGAAGGCTTTCTTATATCGTCTTGCTATTCTTTGTAACTCAGCATTCAGATGTTTATATCTTTCCTTTTCTCCTTTGCTTTTCGCTTTTCTTCTTTTCACAGCTATTTGTAAGGCATCCCCAGACAGCCATTTGGCTTTTTTTGCATTTCTTTTCCATGGGGATGGTCTTGATCCCTGTCTCCTGTACAATGTCACAAACCCATTCCATAGCTCATCAGGCACTCTATCTATCAGATCTAGGCCCTTAAATCTATTTCTCACTTCCACTGTATAATCATAAGGGATTTGATTTCGGTCATACCTGAATAGTCTAGTGGTTTTCCCTACTTTCTTCAATTTAAGTCTGAATTTGGCAATAAGGAGGTCATGGTCTGAGCCACAGTCAGCTCCTGGTCTTGTTTTTGTTGACTGTATAGAGCTTCTCCATCTTTGGCTGCAAAGAATATAATCAATCTGATTTCGGTGTTGACCATCTGGTGATGTCCATGTGTAGAGTGTTCTCTTGTGTTGTTGGAAGAGGGTGTTTGTTATGACCAGTGCATTTTCTTGGCAAAACTCTATTAGTCTTTGCCCTGCTTCATTCCATATTCCAAGGCCAAATTTGGCTGTTACTCCAGGTGTTTCTCGGCTTCCTACTTTTGCATTCCAGTCCCCTATAATGAAAAGGGCATCTTTTTTGGGTGTTAGTTCTAAAAGGTCTTGTAGGTCTTCATAGAACCATTCAACTTCAGCTTCTTCAGCGTTACTTGTTGGGGCATAGACTTGGATTACTGTGATATTGAATGGTTTGCCTTGAAAACGAACAGAGGTCATTCTGTTGTTTTTGAGAGTGCATCCAAGTACTGCTCTTTGGACTCTTTTGTTGACCATGATGGCTACTCCATTTCTTCTGAGGGATTCCTGCCCACAGTAGTAGATATAATGGTCATCTGAGTTAAGTTCACCCATTCCAGTCCATTTCTGTTCACTGATTCCTAGAATGTTGACATTCACTCTTGCCATCTCTTGTTTGACCATTTCCAATTTGCCTTTGTTCATGGACCTGACATTCCAGGTTCCTATGAATATTGCTCTTTACAGCATCGGACCTTGATTCTGTCACCAGTCACGTCCACAACTGGGTATTCTTTTTGCTTTGGCTCCATCCCTTCATTCTTTCTGGAGTTATTTCTCCACTGATCTCCAATAGCATATCAGGCACCTACTGACCTGGGGAGTTTCTCTTTCAGTATCCTATCATTTTGTCTTTTCATACTGTTCATGGGGTTCTCAAGGCAAGAATACTAAAGTGGTTTGCCATTCCCTTCTCCAGTGCACCACATTCTGTCAGATCTCTCCACCATGACCCGCCCATCTTGGGTTGCCCCACTGGCATGGCTTAGTTTCATTGAGTTAGACAAGTCTGTGGTCCTAGTGTGATTAGATTGACTAGTTTTCTATGAGTATGGTTTCAGTGTGTCTGCCCTCTGATGCCCTCTTGCAACACATACTGTCTTACTTGTGTTTCTCTTACCTTGGGCATGGGGTATCTCTTCTTGGCTGCTCCAGCAAAGTGCAGCCAATGTTCCTTACCTTGGACAAGGGGTATCTCCTCACCACCGCCCTTCCTGACCTTCAATGTGGGATAGCTCCTCTAGGCCCTCCTGTGCCCGTGCAGCCATGGCGTGGGGTTGGTCCTCCCAGCCGCTGCCCCTGGCCTCGGGCGTGGGGGCATGGGGTAGCTCCTCCCGCCCACCGCCCCTGACCTCAGAAGCTGGGTAACTCCTCTCGTCACTGCCCCTGACCTCGGACGCTGTGTATCTCCTCTCGGCTGCTGCCCCTGACCTCAGATGTGGGGTAACTCCTCTTGGCCACTGCCCTTCGGGCATGGGGTCCTCCTGGCTTCTGCCCCTGACCTCAGACGTGGGGTAGCTCCTCTCGGCCGAGCTTAGTGCGCCCATTGCAGCCACCTGAGCTTTAACGCGCCCTTCACAAGATACTAAATAAGATATTAAAATGAAAATAAGGTCATAAGTTGATAATTGATATTCAGAAAATTTTAATGAAGTGGCACTTGTGTGACTGGATAGCTCTTGTTAGGTGAACAAAGGGGGCTTTTCTGAGAGTGTACTTCAAAACTGAGGTCTTAATAATGAGATAGGACCATCCTTAAGCACATCGGTGCGAAGGACACTCAGGACAAGAGAAAAGCTTGGGGGTACACTCTAAGATAGGAACCACCCTGAAGTGAAGATCAAGGTAATCTGTTTACAGAGGACTGGAGAGAATCTGGTAGAAGGTGAAATGCAAAAGGTAGGCAGAGCCATGATGAAAGAATCTACTATTTTCTAAATCTCAGGTTCAAAAAGAACACGGACTTCAAAATAACTTATTAGAATAATAATTAAAAATCAAACTCTTCATGAGCTTATGGATGACACAGAAAATTGCTGTCAAATATCTTTGCACAGAACTTCCATTTGAATTTTGCTGCATCAATGGCAGAATGTAATATTTACTGTCTGCTTACAATATCTAAAATTTGAATTTCTAGATTCACTTTACAACTCTGTTCCCTGCTTCATGTCAAAGAAGAAGAAAAAATTCATGGCAGTGTTATAACCTTGAACTGTGTAAGAACATTTGAGGATCATTTTTTTTTCTGTTTTAATTGTGGAATTAAAGAATAGGGAAGATCACAATGAGATCCCTAACCTTAAATCTTTGTAATATTTTGGTAATTTTCCAGCAGCAAGGTTAGATATAGAGTTTATCCCTTCTATTACTTAGGTAAAAGCTCTTCTGGCCATTGATGCAGAAATTATCTCCTGTCATTTAGATGCCAAAGATTTTTCTCTAATCTCTTCTAGACCTAAATAATAGGTCCCCCTAATTGTTTCACATGTTTGTTTCACATTTCATGTTTCACATGAAATAGCTTTACTCAATAAACATTTATTTAGCAGCTCAATGGATGACTTTTTTTTTTATCTTTTGAAATAAACCTTTGTCTTACTGCTTATTTTTATAGAAACTTGCTGTTGCTAATATTAGATTGTAAACCATATGATATCTATTTCCGAATTGAAAAAAATTTGATACTACTCACGATACAAAAATATCAAAGTGTAGGAATAAAATGGTGCTTTAATTTGAAGGAGAGTAGTGGTCAAAAAAAAAAAAAATGCTGCAAGCATCAAACTTACTGGGAAACTTTAGATGAACTTATTTACTATTTCAGTTAGAAAATATAAGCCATCAGAAGAAATTTCTCCAGACTCTTACAACTTTATCTACTCATTTGCCAGCACCCATTTGGTTACATACAGGCTTCCCTGGTGATTCAGATGGTAAAGAATATGCTTTCAATGCAGGAGACCTGGGTTCAGTCCCTGGGTAGGAAGATCCCCTGAAGAAGGGAATGGCTACCCACTCTAGAACTCTTGCCTGGAGAATTCCATGGACAGAAGAGCTTGGTGGGCTACAGCTACATGGGGTTGCAAAGAGTCGGACACAACTGAGTGACTAACATTCAGTTATATGATAACCTCTTGATTCTTCTAAATGCATTTTCTGTTCTATCTGAAGGCAACCAACATCATACACACTGGACTTCATCTTAAACTTCACATGAAGACATTGGCCAAAAATATCTTCTATCTCTATTAATTCATCTGCATTTCCCTTTTTCTGAATCATTTTACATCAGCAAAGAACTAATCTATTATCTATCTCATTCTTAAAAATAAAATCTCTTGATCCCATTTCCTTTATCATCTATGACTTCATTTCATTCTCTTTGCTTTATAACAAAAATCAGAGGATTCTGTAATACCTGTCTCCAATTTCTCTCCTATTTTTCTTTAGCCATATTCATTCACACTTCAGTTATTATATTAACACTGAAAATGCTTTTTTAGATGTCATCTGTGACCTCTATGCCACTAGATACAGCACTCATCACTTGCTCCTCATATTACAAAATCCATCAGCAACATTTCATCCAGTCTTCTTTGGCACACTCTCTTTAAAAGACCACAATTCCCAAATTAACTCGTGGTCAGATGGCTTTCCTGAGGTTGAAATCTGGAAATTTAAGTTCCTCCATAGTATTCCTCTTGAGACTAACAGATTTCTTAAACTGAATAAGGCTAAAGCTGTGCCCTGGCTCTTCCTTCATCCCCAAACCTACTTCAGTTACAACATTCTCTGTCTCAGCCAGTGGCATATCTGGTCTCTCATTTTCACCCCATGTCTATCAGAAAATCTTTTTGGCTCAAACTTCAGTGGTAGTAGTGGTGGTTTAGTGGCCAAATCATGTCCGACTTTTGCAACCCTAGGGACTGTGGCCCACAAGGCTCCTCTGTCCATGGAATTTTCCTGGCAAGTATACTGGAATGTGTTGACATGCCCTCCTCTAGAGGATCTTCCTGACCTGGGGATCAAACAAACATCTCCTGCATTGCAGGCAGATTCTTTTCTACTGAGCCACAGGGAAAGCCTTCAGACCTGTTACCTAGTATCAGACTACTATCATTTTTCGCCTGAATTATTGAAATGCCTCAAACCTTTTTGCTGTTGTTCAGTCACTCGTGTCTGACTATTTGTGACCCCATGGACTGCAGCACACCAGGATTCCCTGTCCTTCATCATCTCCTGGAGCTTGCTGAAATTCATGTCCATCAAGTCGGTGATGCCATCCAACAATCTCATCCTCTGTCATCCCCTTCTCCTCCTGCCTTCAATCTTTCCCAGAATCAGGGTTGTTCTAATGAGTTGGCTCTCTGCATCAGGTGGCCAAAGTATTAGAGCTTCAGTTTCAACATCAGTCCTTCCAATGAATTTGTAGGGTTGATTTCCTTTAGGATGGACTGTTTTGATCTCCTTGCAGTCCAACAGGCTTTCAAGAGTCTTATCCAACACCAAAGTTCAAAAGTATTAATTCTTCAATGCTCAGCCTTTTTTATGGCCCAACTCCCATCCATATATGACTACTGGTGAAATCATAATTTTGACTAGACCTTTGTTGGCAAAGTAATCTCTCTGTTTTTTAATATGCTATCTAGGTTTATCACAACTTTTCTTCCAAGAAGCAAGCATCTTTTAATTTCTTGGCTACAGTTAACCTCTGCAGTGCTTCTGGTGCCCAAGAAGATAAAGTCTGTCACTGTGTCCACCATTTCCCCATATCTATTTGCCATGAATTGATGGGACCAGATGCCATGATCTTAGTTTTTTAAATGTTGAGTTTTAAGCCGTTTTTTTCACTCTCCTCTTTCACTTCATTCCTACTCTTCCTGTTTTTATTTTGGCATCTTCTGTTTTAGTACTCTATCCTCAACACAACACTCACTATTATCCATTAAACTAGTAAGTCAGATTGTATCACACTTTACAAGTCCTCTCCATGTCACTCAGAGTAAAATATAAAATTCTTACAATTAGTAAATCCAGGTAGCTCTAACTAGCTGCCCTGCTATCTCTCTGAACCTGACTCTGATGAACGACCCCTTACTGGCACAAGTCTGTTCCTCATACTTGACAGTGTGTTCTTGCTGTAGAGTCTTTACATGGGCTCTGCATTGTATATTTGTCTCTGCATGGTATAATTTGTTCCAGTCATCAGCATAGCTAATTCACTTTACATTTATAAATGGGAAGAGTTGATATTTTAGGTAGTACTGCCCTTGAGCCCAGGCAAGCAGGGCCACTATTCTTCTTTCCATATGTTGAAGGTCTTCTGAAAATTTTTCTAAACTCTCTTCTAGTATCTGGGACTAGGAAATACCTTCTAGTGGGATATTCCAGCCAGGGTTAAACTGCATGATTCTCATATTTGTCTTTCCCCTTCTGGGTTATCTCTGATGCTCTATCCCACCCATGAGGTCCACCAGATATTCTCCAAGGCACTGTATTCTTCACCTAAGAAGCTATATATGGCCCCGTGGTCAGGACCTTGGTTCCAGAAGGGCAGTTTAGCAAGCAAATAGCTTCCACTAGCTGGTTCTTTTTTCTTTCTTTCTTTTTTTTATGATATAGTATTCAATTGATTACTAGGATGGTGTTCACATTGCTAACTTGGGTGACACAAGGCCTAGTAAGGATCTAAACTATATGTGGTGCCTTTCTGACCCTTGACTTGGGCCAGATGTCTGGCCCTTCTTGGCTCTCTGACTGCAGTACCACCATATATAGTGGTAAAGGCACACATCCTATATCCTGTTCATTTTTCCTACTGACACCCAAGAAGGTCATCCCAGTGCTTCTATAGGTTCTATGCTATGCATCTGTCAGTTGTTCAGAGGTGGCTGTGCTTAACTCCTGCAAGGGTTTTACATTGCTCTATATTGTGGAACTGGTCCTCTCCTGTTTCCATGGATGTGGTGGCACTGTGCTTTCCTGTGCTGGTGCTAAGCCATGAGTGATGAGGAATATAACTAGCAGGTATGGGACCACTTTTCTTTGTCTGAAGTCAGGTCTTTCACCTATTGTGCCTACTTGTGGTGGTGAGTGGAAGGCAGATTGTGGTCAGTGTTGAAAATATCACCTCCTAGGAATGCAGTGATTATAGCCTAAGGAATTTAAAGGATGACATGGTTGGAAGCTGAGTAATTCTTTCCTTCTGCTGTGAAATTCCTAGTATGACCAGGAAATGAATTAGTGTTCACATTTTACATCAGTCTTTAGTCCTCACAATTTGTGTTTGTGCTCATTAATAAGGAAATATTGTTGAGAAAATAATTGGCCAGCGATAACTGTGGACAGTCCAATAAACAATGAAGCTTATCATTTATGATGTAAAGCATAATAAATATATGGTAAAAAGGAACTTCAGAAGCATTATTCCAAAATACAAGGGTTCTAAAGAGAACAGGAGGAAGTAGGTTCTAGAACTGAACAGGAAGAGATGCTTAGACACCAAGAAGTTTCTTTCTGTGCTCTTATTCGATAAAAAGCAAATACATAAGTACATCCTCTTTACCTGTGATTCTAAATTCCCAGCACTAAATCACTATATCTCACACACCCATTAATTTTGTAATATATTTTAGTCATATTATTATAGTAGAGTCCTTTATAAATTATATGGCTTGTTCTGTACACCCTAAGAGAGACCCTGATTTAAGAGACTACTGCTGTGATGAACTAACAGCACATCCGTAAATGACAAAGTATATTTTCATGGAAATTGATAATCCAGCTCTAATATTTATAAGGGAGTATGCCTGGATTTGCATAGCCTTGATGATAAACAATATGAAAATAGAGATATGGGACTAGAATTACCAGAAGACAGGCGTATCTTAAAGCTTTTTTTTTTTTTTTTTGTAAATTTTTTGTGTGTGCCCAGCTAAGAAGAATTCTAAAGAACAGAAGAAATGACCCAAAATTGAGCCATCTATCTTTGGAAATACACATTTTGTAATTTAATTAATGATGAACGTGTAACTTTAATCTGTCAGGAATTTTGATCTGTCAGGATGTGTGTACTATTGGATAAATCCCAGAAGGGCATCTTGTCACTTACCTTCCCTCTGCCTCATCCCCTTATTTTTGTGCTTTTCTCTGTGCATCCTTCTCTTTTTGATTTTAAAGTTTTTTAAGTTCACCTTATTTTTTATTTCATAAATATCGTGCTTGTTTTATGATCTTCCCCACTCCATCTTGACACTATTATTTCAGTGTTGTCCCACTCACTTCCTCTAACAGAAACAAATAATAAAGAATTAAGCAAAGAAAAATGTGGAATAAGTAGAAGATGCTAAGTGTCCTTTCAAGTAAGAACCAGGGTTCCAGGATTAATTGCTGGTGTTCTGCAATTGAGTCATAACTTCAAAATATCATCTCCTTCCGGAGTGTGCTGCTGTCAGATGGTTAACACTTGTCCCTTAACACAATAGTCAAATGAAACCTAGGCACTTATGGGCTTTCACTTTTCTCATGAATCATTTCAGAACTGCTTCTTTCTATGGAGTAGAAGAGTATATAGGGCAACAAACTCCTCACTGTGGCCTGTCTCTGCAAGGACCTCGTGAACTAAGTCTAGACTTTCCCAATCCTAATGCTGCATTCCATCAGAGTAAACAGACCTGTCATCCCTCTCACCACCCCCTTTTTTTTTCTCAAAAAAATGAAAAGAGAAATTTTCCTTTAGTCTCTAGAAATTGTGCACTTTGTTTTAAAATCATGGTGTATCAGGGTCAGGCACTGAGAGAAGAAAATAACATCTTGGATTAATGTACACATTTTTAAGCATTTATAAAGTCTGTTGTTCTTTAATCAGTACAATTTCATTCTTGTCCTGAAATGGTGTGTGTCTTCATTGTCCAATGCTTTGCCTAGTCCCAGAATTCACCTTTCTGCATTTAGTGCACACAAGCATTTCATCCCAGTTCTGCAGAGACACTATATTTTGTCTCACACTATGATCTATTCTATAACAGCTTAGAGAAAAATCTGAACAAACTTTTTGCTTAACCCAATGCAAATTTTTCCATTTCTGAATATGAAGGAAAATGAAAGCATCTTTAAATACAAACATTAGGATCATATAAAAAAGAAAAAAAAAAGGTTCTTGAATTGACGGAGGCCATAAAATTTTACAAACACTTAAGTCAAATCACAGATAACTGTGTCTTGGAAAATCATTATGATGGGAAATTGCTAAACCCTGAGGGGGACTGAGAAGTAGTCATACAGGTTTATGACCTCACAAGGAAACCTCTTTAAATTCCAGTCGGAAGTAAAGCAGGAAAGTTTGCGTCTTTCTTTATTTTAGGGACCATGTTGAAGACAGCCCTTGAGAAGCAGCAGGAAAAAGGCTCGACTTCATCTGCCAGAGCCGCCCTTCCCCTCTCTCTTAGGCATCAAAGTAAGACTTGGAAACATCCTTCACATTCTGGCAAGCTATTGAATAGACTTCTCTCCATAGAGAACAGAAAACTGCCATTATGTGAATTTTCAAGAAGCTGACACATGATGAGGTTTAGAGTTCACATTTTTGCGTATTCAGAGAGAATTTTAAATGGGGATATAGTACTTAAAAGTAAGGACATAGTGAAGAAGACAATCAAGTCTAAGGCAAGGTAGGGTCTATCACTTAACTGTCTACACTGGGACTAGCTATATAACCATATTTGGCCTTAGAATTTTATCTTATTATTTTTTAATAATTTAATTTATTTGGCTGCGCTGGGACACTGTTGCTGTGTGGGCTTTTCTCTAGTTGTGGGAGAGGGGGCTGCTCTCTAGTTCTGGGCTTCTCATTGCAGTCACTTCTCTTGCTGTGGAGCATGGGCTCTAGGATGCGTGGGCTTCAGTATTTGTGCTCCTGGGCCCCAGAGCACAGGAGCCATAGTTGTGGTGCCCTGTCTTAGCTGCTCCATGGCACGTGGAATCTTCACTGATCAAGGATCAAATCTGGGTATCCTGCATCACCAGGTGGATTATTGACCTCTGAGCCATGCAGCAAGCCCTAGAAGTTTTGTCTTCAATGGGGATTATATTTTAATTACCTCAAAGACTTGGAAACAAATAAAATAATAACTAAGATTTGATTGCACAGTGATTGACACATATCAAGTGTTCAATAAGTAGCAACTGTTTGAATGCTGACATGTTTGGAGGGTGTTTGGAGGGCTAGGAAAACCTATTACTTGAACTCTAATGAAATTAGACTTCTCTTCAGGTTTCTTAAAGTTAAATCCAGATAACTATTAAATGCAACAAGTGAATATTTTGTCATAGATAATCAATGGTATTTTATTTTTTTCTTTTTTAGTGTATTCTCATTTATCATGCATTCTTTAATACTTTCCCTCATCCTATTGATTTATATTTAAAACTGGAATGTTTCTGAAGCTGTATAAATAATATCAATATAGGAGAATGGCAATTCAAGTACTGTTCACCATTCATAGTGTTATTGATAATAATATAGTACTTAATATTCTTACCAAAAATGCTAATGACTGGCTCAAGGAAGGACAAGAACAGTAAGAAAGTGTGTCAAACTACAGGGCAGAGTCTTCGGATTTTAAATTTGTTCACTTAATTTTTCTAAGTGCACTCGATGTCAAATAGCACTGTATGTCTCCTAGAATTGCTCAAGCATTTAAATGGATGAAGTTCTGAGCTGTCCTAGTGCTAGTTATTGTGGCTTTGTCTCTTTCTTAAAATGAACTAAGTTACTAAGATAACAGAGGAAAGAAGGCTTAGGTATACATTAGGAAGGACACACATAACATTTAAAGGTTATTTGAAATTTCAGAAATAGTTGACACATTTAGGAAAATCAGCAGAGCAATATTGAGAGGCAAGAAAATGATCTTACATCTAAAAAGAACACATTTCTCAGATTGTCAAGGAAAGGAATATGCTTAAATAGATAGGGAAAGAATAAATCTTTCCTACTCGAAATGAATAATAATCCTGGACCCAAAAGACAGTGATTTGTATGAGCATAACAGGGAGGTTAATTAGAATGGGGTAGTATCTTAATTTAAGCTTGAAATATAATTGATGTCATTTAGTTGCTAAATTGTGTCTGGCTCTTTGTGACCCCATGGACTACAGTGCTCCAGGCTCCCCTATCCTTCACTGTCTCCCAGAGTTCGCTCAAATTCATGTCCATTGAGTCAGTGATGCCATCTAACCATCTTATCCTCTGCCGCCCCCTCCTCCTTCTTCCTTCTATCTTTCCTAGGATCAGGGTCTTTTCCAATGAGTCCGTTCTTCACATTAGGCAGCGAAAATGTCGGAGCTTCATTTGTAGCATCAGTCCTTCCAATGAATATGCAGGGTTGATTTCCTTTAAAACACTATAATGACCAGCTTACTACTAGTATCTCATATAGTTTTGAATATTGTATATATTTCAGAGTTGAAACAGGAATTCATATTATTTTCAGAATGATATTGGAATAGTATTATTGCCAAAATGAATGGAAAGTAACAGAAGGAAGTAGAACTAGTGGGGAGGCACCATTCCTGGATGGATCAGAGGTAAAGGATCCACCTGTAATGCAGGAACCACAGAAGATACTTGTCTGATCTCTGGGTCAGGAAGATTCCCTGGGAGAGGAAATGGAAACTCACTACAGTATTCTTGCCTGGAGAATTCCATTGACAGGGGAGCCTGACAGATTACAGCCCATGAGACCACAAAGAGTTGGACACAACCAAGCAACTAAGCATGAGCACGAGCCCCAAGCATGACCCAGAGTCAATAGTTCATGGTTTGAGGGATCCTGTGCAGTCTCTGGTGCAGTCGCAGTCGCAAAATATAAAGGGTATGGCTATGAAGAAAGGTCATGAATTCTTCTAGGAGAAATGTAAAAAGAATAAACCAGTTTGCATTCCCACCAGCAGTGTAAGAGGGTTCCCTTTTCTCCACACTCTCTCCAGCATTTATTGCTTGTAGAATGGATCACAGCCATTTTGACTGGCGTGAAATGGTACCTCATTGTGGTTTTGATTTGCATTTCTCTGATAATGAGTGATGTTGAGCATCTTTTCATGTGTTTGTTAGCCATCTGTATGTCTTCTTTGGAGAGATGTCTATTTAGTTCTTTGGCCTATTTTTTGATTGGGTCATTTATTTTTCTGGAATTGAGCTGCAGGAGTTGCTTGTATATTCTTGAGATTAGTTGTTTGTCCATTGTATCATTTGCTATTTCTCCCATTCTGAAGGCTGTCTTTTCACCTTGCTTATAGCTTCCTTTGTTGTGAAGAAGCTTTTAGTTTTAATTAGGTCCCATTTGTTTATTTTTGCTTTTATTTCCAATATTCTGGGAGGTGGGTCATAGAGGATCCTGCTGTGATGTATGTCACAGAGTGTTTTGCCTATGTTCTCCTCTAGGAGTTTCATGGTTTCTGGTCTTATGTTTAGATCTTTAATCCATTTTGAGTTTATTTTTGTGTATGGTGTTAGAAAGTGTTCTAGTTTCATTCTTTTACAAGTGGTTGACCAGTTTTCCCAGCACCACTTGTTAAAGAGATTGTCTTTTCTCCACTGTATATTCTTGCCTCCTTTGTCAAGGTGTCCATAGGTATGTGGATTTATCTCTGGGCTTTCTATTTTGTTCCATTGATCTATATTTCTGTCTTTGTGCCCGTACCATACTGTCTTGATGACTGTGTCTTTGTAGTAGAGCCTGAAGTCAGGCAGCTTGATTCCTCCAGTTCCATTCTTCGTTCTCAAGATTGCTTTGGCTATTCAATGTTCATCACAGCACTGTTTACAATAGCCAGGACATGGAAGCAACCTAGGTGCCCATCAGCAGATGAATGGATAAGAAAGCTGTGATACATATGCACAATGGAGTATTACTCAGCCATTAAAGAGAATACATTTGAATCAGTTCTAATGAGGTGGATGAAACTGGAGCCTATTATATAGAGTGAAGTAAGCCAGAAAGAAAAACATCAATACAGTATACTGATGCACATATATTGAATTTAGAAAGATGGTAACGATAACCCTGTATGTGAGACAGCAAAAGAGACAAAGATGTATAGAACAGTCTTTTGGACTCTGTGGGAGAGGTCCAGGGTAGGATGATTTGGGAGAATGGCATTGAAATATGTATAATATCATATAAGAAACAAATCACCAGTCTAGGTTTGATGCAGGATACAGGATGCTTGGGGCTAGTGCACTGGGATGACCCAGAGGGATGGTACAGGGAGGGGGTTCAGGATGGGGAACCCGTGTATGCCTGTGGTGGATTCATGGTGATGTATGGCAAAACCAATACAATACTGTAAAGTAATTAGCCTCCAATTAAAATAAATAAATTTAAATAAAAAAAAGAATAAACTGTTTCCTACAGAATTATATGAAATGAAAGTTGATATCACAGTGACTACAGAGGATGGGGAAGGCTGGACCCATTACTCAGCTCTTTGCAGATGGTTTAGAGTAACCAAAAGTGTTTAATATGAAAATTAGTTATACTGAACAGATAGTGAAATTATCCTCAAACCACATCTTTTTTTTTTTAATTAATTTTATTTTATTTTTAAACTTTACATAATTGTATTAGTTTTGCCAAATATCAAAATGAATCCACCACAGGTATACATGTGTTCCCCATCCTGAACCCTCCTCCCTCCTCCCTCCCCATACCATCCCTCTGGGTCGTCCCAGTGCACCAGCCCCAAGCATCCAGTATCGTGCATTGAACCTGGACTGGCATCTCGTTTCATACATGATATTTTACATGTCACAACAGACAACACAGAAATACAAAGGATCATAAGAGACTATTATCAACAATTATATGGCATTGAAACCACATCTTTTTATGAACTGTTTCAGTGATGGAGAAGATGTTATTAGGGGTTTTATCTTAATTTTTAATGTCAACACTTCTTATGTCAAGCAGTGTATATACTTATTATATCAAGAAGTATATACTCAATATATGAGTATTGAGAATAAATTCTCTACCATTTTCAAATGTTCCCTTCTTGCTTTTAAAATTGTATTGAAATGTCTATACAGATCGGCAGTTATTACAATTTTTATTTTTGTTTTTCTCATTTAACATATGGTAAAATGCTTCACCATCTATATTATTGACTAGTATTTTAGTTATAGAATATTATGTTATTAAGTTGTAGTGGTCTGATTTACATAAACATCTTATTACTGAACATTTCAGATATTTCTGAATTTTCACTGTTATAAATGACATGACATCATCTTCCATTATAAAACGTACAGCATCTCATTTTACTTTTAGAATAAATTTCAGTGTTGGCGTAACCAGTATAATGAATACAAAAACATTTATGATTCTGAAAATATTTGCTATTTGTTTTCATAGTAATTATTAGGTAGACTTGTCAAAACAGTGAAATGAACATTAATAATTACCGTTAACACCGTATTTTTTCATACTTCACTAATTTTCCCACTACTGTCTCTTTTCTGTTCTAGGATTCAATCCAGGCCAACCCATTGCATTTAGGACAATTGCTTTTTAAATGACGTCAAATCATACATCTTGTGATCATAAACTATGAGAACACTGTATTCTCCATTGTCAATGTTTTAATTCTATTTGTGGAAATTCCTCTTATCTGAAAAAAGATGGTGGTGAATTGTTTTATATTTAGTGAGCATTTTAATTTTATTTAATTTTATTTTTTTAGCATTTTAATTTTAAAATGATATTTATCTTAAAACTCCCCAGATAAGGGAGATTTATTAGTTTTTTTTTTTTTTTTGGTACAATGATGCTACCTGAAAAAGAAATAGAGATATGTGGGTTTGAAAGTCACAATAATTAATTCAGAGAGTATTATGAATATTTAAAAGTGTACTCCAATATCTGAAATAGTGCATAACACATAGTAAGTACTCTGTAAATTTACTGGAAGGATGAATGAATTGATAAATGAATGAATCTTCTTTCTTTATTAAAAGCTTAAGCATTTAAACATATCTGCACTATAACCAGTAAAATATTTTATATTTGTGAATAAGTAAAAAGATGGGTAAAAATACTTCCCATCTTTGATCACAATAAAGCAGGAATTAGAAATAAAAACTGTCATTTCTACTTTTGCCAATGGCTCTGACGACTTGTTCTTACCATTTACTGTGATTTTCTTCTGTGTTTTTAACTGTGTAAATGTTTTTATCAGTATTGCCTTATCAGATCCTCACAAGAACTTTATCAATAGCTGTTTTAACTATATTTTGTTGCAGAGGTAGCATCCAAGCCTTAGATTTTTAGGTTGCTTTTCCCCATCACATAATACAACTAAACAGAGTAGCCTAGATTTGAACCTAGTTTGGTATGAATCTGGAGCTGACATTCTTCCTCATTTAATTTCACTGTGTCTCTTGCCTTCATCCAAGGATAAGCAATTATCCAAGGATAATTGCTAAGTCATATGTTGACTATATTTTTTTTCTTTTTTTAAGGCCATAATCCTAGTTTTTTTTTTTTTACTTTAATTATTTTTTAAATGTTCTTGTTTTTCTTTTTTAAATTATGAAATTATGATAACACACTTACAGGAACTTGGAAAATACAGTATAAAGTTACATATAGTTCCACTATATATTACAATTTTTTAAGTAGATAAATTGGAGTTTCAACATCAAACTCTCAAAAATTGGTAGAGTGAATAGAAAGAAAAGTAGAAGGATTAGTAGACCTGAAAAGAACTATGAACCAATTCAAGACAAGTCCCAACATAATTAAATTTGTACAGTTTTCACACAAAAGGAGGATACAAATTCTAATAAATTGTTATTGACTGATCTGATGATCTTACATGGTTTGTTTATACTTTTCTATCCACAGTGACAGCTTGTAACTGGGTATGAAGTTCATAGTGCAGACACTTTCAGAGTGTCTATTGTGCTGAAAACACAATGGAAATACATTTCAAAGTAAGTCAAAAGACAAACATTAGTTAACATAAAACTGTCTTTCTTTCTAAATTCCATATATATGTGTTAGTATACTGTATTGGTGTTTTTCTTTCTGGCTTACTTCACTCTGTATAATAGGCTCCAGTTTCATCTACCTCATTAGAACTGATTCAAATGTATTCTTTTTAATGGCTGAGTAATACTCCATTGTGTATATGTACCATAGCTTTCTTATCCATTCATCTGCTGATGGACATCTAGGTTGCTTCCATGTCCTGGCTATTATAAACAGTGCTGTGATGAACATTGGGGTACACGTGGTAACAATAACCCTGTATATGAGACAGCAAAAGAGACACTGATGTACAGAACAGTCTTTTGGACTCTGTGGGAGAGGGAGAGGGTGGGATGATTTGGGAGAATGACATTGAAACATGTATAATATTATAAATGAAATGAGTCACCAGTCCAGGTTTGATGCACGATACTGGATGCTTGGGGCTGGTGCACTGGGATGACCCAGAGGGATGGTATGGGGAGGGAGGAGGGAGGAGGGTCCAGGAGGGTGAACACATGTATACCTGCGGCAGATTCATTTTGATATATGGCTAAACCAATACAATATTGTAAAGTTAAAAAAAAAAAACTGTGTCTTTCTAATATTAGAAATTGCTTTTGTTAGCTGTAAGTGACAGTCACAAAAATCAGCTTATTTTTATTTCTCATGATAAGTTTAATTTTTGCCTTATTCTCCTCTTTAACACACACACACACTCACATGTCATTTGACTGATAAATTTCTGTCATATGTACAGGTGAGGACACAATCCTTCACAGCTGTATGTTGTTATGAAAAATGAAGTAAAAATGCGGAGTAATAATCTGAATGTCTCATGAAAACTTTCTGTGGGTAAGTTGTCTGGCTTTTTAAATGAGAGAATAGAAGCTAAAATTGGTAAGGGCATTTTACCGTGAGCAACATTTTCACATTTTCCAGTTTGACCCTCATTATAATTCTGTGAAATGAGTAGGGAGGTTAGCCATGATCATCCTTATATTACAATGTACGTGAGTGTGTAGTCATCAGTCAGTGGTGTCCAACCCTTTGCGACCCCAGGGACTGGAGACTACTAGGCTCCTCTGTCCATGGAATTTTCCAGGCAAGAATACTGTAGCGTGTTGCCATTTCCTACTCCAAGGGGATACAATAAAGTCATATAAATTTGAAACAGATAACTTGGATCTTGATCGGATTGGGCCACATTATATAAATCATTATTAGTAAAAAAAAATAATAAAGCATTCAGACTCTACTATATTCAGCATCTTGTTTCTATCTCTTACCTATGCAGTTGTTGCTTATCTGTATCTGTAAGTAACTTGGCCATTACCTTCTGATTCTATTAATACCTCATTTGTCCTGCATCCTTAACCAAGAGTCGTCATTCAAACATGAACAGAGGAATCAGAAAGTTTTAACCTCTACAATGAATGGAGACTTTAGGTAAGATAGGGGAAGAAGATCTAACATGAGCTGTTTTCTACCCACTAGACCCTGAAGAGTTGCTTCCTTGCATGATTTAACTTAGTCATTATAACATACTCATTGGTAGATATTATTCTATTTATAAACTTCCGTTCTTGTTTTTAAATGATGAATTAAGAAAAATACCAACTCAACACACACGTACTTGTTATGAATGTTTAGTTTTGAGCAAGGTGTTTTCCCAATGAGAATTATTTTTTTTTAATAAAAAATGATTGAATTAAAGGCTCAACTGAGTTCAGATTTTTAAAGATATAATTCAGGGATTAGTCATGATTTTCGAGCACCTCTATAAGCTTTGTCACATTTCCTCTTCTATCTGTAGATAAGGAAGTCACCTGATCAGGGATGTGGCAGGCATGACTAATAACCTGCCCTCCTCCTTTCCTCAGAACTTTGATGTGGCTTCAGAATCTTTCTAACAATTGATGCTGGGAAAATACTACTATGGGATCAGAGTTGGCAGTTGAAATAACAAAGGTTTCTTATCTCCACCACAACTGGATCCTTTCCCTTCCCCTATATCAAAGCTCTGACATCTTAAAGTATTTAATAATTTATATGTACTACAATTCTTCCTGACATCCCATACATTCAACAAATTTCTAATTTTGTGTTCTCACTGACATGAAGATCATTAGCATGTAAGATAATTTTTCATATGCATGCACCAACTTTCAATGATCATGATAGTAGTACAAACCAGTCTGAGACAAATTTTTCTTTCTCATCATTGTAGATGCTACATGTTCATTGTGGTGCTTTCATCTTTTCCTTGGAAATCATGCAAACCCACAGCTTTGTAACCGAGTTTGTACTCTTAGGGCTCTCACAGAGTCCAAATGTGCAGAAAACAATATTTGTTGTATTCTTGTTCATTTACATTGCAACTGTCAGGGGCAACTTGCTAATTGTGGTGACTATCAGTAGCAGCCCAGCACTCTGGGGCTCCCCCATGTATTTCTTCCTGGCTTTTCTGTCCTTCCTGGATGCATGTTTCTCCTCTGTCATTGCCCCAAAGATGATTGTGGGCTCTCTCCATAAAAGGAAAACCATTTCCTTTGAAGGCTGCATGACCCAGCTCTTTGCTGAACACTTCTTTGCTGGGGTGGAGGTGATTGTCCTCAGTGCCATGTCCTATGACTGCTATGTGGCCATCTAGAAGCCCTTGCACTATTCTTCTATCATGAAGCACAGACTTTGTGTCCTTCTGATGGCAGTAGCCTGGACAGGGGGCTTCATTTATTCCATGATACAGATTCTCTTCACTTTCCAGCTGCCCTTCTGTGGCCCCAACGTCATCGATCACTTCATGTATGACTTGTACCCACTGCTGGAGCTTGCCTGCACTGACATTCACATCTTTGGGCTTTTGGTAGTCACCAACAGTGGGTTTATCTGCACCTTAATCTTCTTGTTGCTTGTCTCCTATAGGGTCATCCTGCTGTCTCTAAGAACCCATAACTCTGAAGGGCAGGAGAAAGCCCTCTCCGCCTGCAGATCTCACATTGCTATTGTGGTTTTATTCTTCGTTCCATGCATATTTGTGTATGCACGACCTCCATCTGCTTTCTCCTTTGACAAAATGGTAGCCATATTTTATACCATCCTAACTCCACTGCTCAATCCTTTGATTTACAATAAGGAAGAAATAAGGAAGTGAAAAGTGCCATGAAGAAAGTGTGGACCAGAATAATGGTTGTATCTAATGAAAAATAAAATGTTAAACTTTAAGACAATTTTAAAGTAAATGTAAATTTTATTTATCCTTTCAAAGAACCAGCTTTTGGCTTTGTTGATTTTTGCTATGGTCTCTTTTGTTTCTTTTTCATTTACTTCTGCTCTAATTTTTAAGATTTCTTTCCTTCTGCTTACCCTGGGGTTCTTCATTTCTTCCTTTTCTAGTTGCTTTAGGTGTAGAGTTAGGTTATTTATTTGACTTTTTTCTTGTTTCTTGAGGTATGCCTGTATTGCTATGAACTTTCCCCTTAGCACTGCTTTTACAGGGTCCCACAGGTTTGGGGTTGTTGTGTTTTCATTTTCATTTGTTTCTATGCAAATTTTGATTTCTTTTTTGATTTCTTCTGTGATTTGTTGGTTATTCAGCAGCGTGTTGTTCAGCCTCCATATGTTGGAATTTTTACTAGCTTTTCTCCTGTTATTGAGATCTAATCTTACTGCATTGTGGTCAGAAAAGATGCTTGGAATGATTTCAATTTTTTTTTGAACTTACCAAAGCTAGATTTATGATCCAGGATGTGATCTATCCTGGAGAAGGTTCCATGTGCACTTGAGAAAAAGGTGAAATTCATTGTTTTGGGATGAAATGTCCTATAGATATCAATTAGGTCTAACTGGTCTATTGTATCATTTAACTTTTGTGTTTCCTTGTTAATTTTCTGTCTAGTTGATCTATCCATAGGTGTGAGTGGGGTATTAAAGTCTCCCACTATTATTGTGTTATTGTTAATTTCTCCTTTCATACTTGTTAGCATTTGCCTTACATATTGTGGTGCTCCCGTGTTGGGTGCATATATATTTATAATTGCTATATCTTCTTCTTGGATTGATCCGTTGATCATTATGTAGTAACCATCTTTGTCTCCTTTCTTTTTTTTTCACATTTTAATTTTATTTTATTTTTAAACTTTACATAATTGTATTAGTTTTGCCAAATATCAAAATGAATCCGCCACAGGTATACATGTGTTCCCCATCCTGAACCCTCCTCCCTCCTCCCTCCCCATACCATCCCTCTGGGTCGTCCCAGTGCACTAGCCCCAAGCATCCAGTATCGTGCATCGAACCTGGACTGGCAATTCGTTTCTTACATGATATTTTACATGTTTCAATGTCATTCTCCCAAATCTTCCCAGCCTCTCCCTCTCCCACAGAGTCCATAAGACTGTTCTATACATCAGTGTCTCTTTTGCTGTCTCGTACACCGGGTTATTGTTACCATCTTTCTAAATTCCATATATATGCGTTAGTATACTGTATTTATGTTTTTCCTTCTGGCTTACTTCACTCTGTATAATAGGCTCCAGTTGCATCCACCTCATTAGAACTGATTCAAATGTATTCTTTTTAATGGCTGAGTAATACTCCATTGTGTATATGTACCACAGCTTTCTTATCCATTCATCTGCTGATGGACATCTAGGTTGCTTCCACGTCTTGGCTATTATAAACAGTGCTGCGATTAACATTGGGGTACACGTGTCTCTTTCCCTTCTGGTTTCCTCAGTGTGTATGCCCAGCAGTGGGATTGCTGGATCATAAGGCAGCTCTATTTCCAGTTTTTTAAGGAATCTCCACACTGTTTTCCATAGTGGCTGTACTAGTTTGCATTCCCACCAACAGTGTAAGAGGGTTCCCTTTTCTCCACACCCTCTCCAGCATTTATTGCTTGTAGACTTTTGGATCGCAGCCATTCTGACTGGTGTGAAATGGTACCTCATAGCAAACATTATCCTCAATGGTGAAAAATTGAAAGCATTTCCTCTAAAGTCAGGAACAAGACAAGGGTGCCCACTTTCACCATTGTTATTCAACATAGTTTTGGAAGTTTTGGCCACAGCAGAAAGTTTTGGCCACAGAGCAGAAAAAGAAATAAAAGGAATCCAAATTGGAAAAGAAGAAGTAAAACTCTCACTATTTGCAGATGACATGATCCTCTACATAGAAAACCCTAAAGACTCCACCAGAAAATTACTAGAACTAATCAATGACTATAGTAAAGTTGCAGGATATAAAATCAACACACAGAAATCCCTTGCATTCCTATACACTAATAATGAGAAAACAGAAAGAGAAATTAAGGAAACAATTCCATTCACCATTGCAACGGAAAGAATAAAATACTTAGGAATATATCTACCTAAAGAAACTAAAGACCTATATATAGAAAACTATAAAACACTGGTGAAAGAAATCAAAGAGGACACTAATAGATGGGGAAATATACCATGTTCATGGATTGGAAGAATCAATATAGTGAAAATGAGTATACTACCCAAAGCAATTTATAGATTCAACACAATCCCTATCAAGCTACCAACAGTATTCTTCACAGAGCTAGAACAAATAATTTCACAATTTGTATGGAAATACAAAAAACCTCGAATAGCCAAAGCGATCTTGAGAAAAAAGAATGGAACTGGAGGAATCAACCTACCTGACTTCAGTCTCTACTACAAAGCCACAGTTATCAAGACAGTGTTGTACTGGCACAAAGACAGAAATATAGATCAATGGAATAAAATAGAAAGCCCAGAGACAAATCCACGCACATATGGACACCTTATCTTTGACAAAGGAGGCAAGAATATACAATGGATTAAAGACAATCTCTTTAACAAGTGGTGCTGGGAAATCTGGTCAACCACTTGTAAAAGAATGAAACTAGACCACTTTCTAACACCATACACAAAAATAAACTCAAAATGGATTAAAGATCTAAACATAAGACCAGAAACTATAAAACTCCTAGAGGAGAACATAGGCAAAACACTCTGTGACATACATCACAGCAGGATCCTCTATGACCCACCTCCCAGAATATTGGAAATAAAATCAAAAATAAACAAATGGGACCTAATTAAACTTAAAAGCTTCTGTACATCAAAGGAAACTATTAGCAAGGTGAAAAGACAGCCTTCAGAATGGGAGAAAATAATAGCAAATGAAGCAACTGACAAACAACTAATCTCAAAAATATACAAGCAACTCCTACAGCTCAACTCCAGAAAAATAAACGACCCAATCAAAAAATGGGCCAAACAACTAAATAGACATTTCTCCAAAGAAGACATACAGATGGCTAACAAACACATGAAAAGATGCTCAACATCACTCATTATCAGAGAAATGCAAATCTTTGTCTCTTTTCACAGCCTTTGTTTTAAAGTCTATTTTGTCTGATATGAGTATTGCTACTCCTGCTTTTTTTTGGTCCCTATTTGCATGGAAAACCTTTTTCCAGCCCTTCACTTTCAGTCTGTATGTGTCCCCTGTTTTGAGGTGGGTCTCTTGTAGACAACATATGTAGGAGTCTTGTTTTTGTATCCATTCAGAATGGCTGCAATCCAAAAGTCTACAAGCAATAAATGCTGGAGAGGATGCGGAGAAAAGGGAACCCTCTTACACTATTGATGGGAATGCAAACTAGTATAGCCACTATGGAGAACAGTGTGGGGATTCCTTAAAAAACTGGAAATAGAACTGCCTTATGATCCAGCAATCCCACTGCTGGGCATACACACTGAGGAAACCGGAAGGGAAAGAGACACGTGTACCCCAATGTTCATTGCAGACTGTTTATAATAGCCAGGACATGGAAGCAACCTAGATGTCCATCAGCAGATGAATGGATAAGAAAGCTGTGGTACATATACCTAATGGAGTATTACTCAGCCATTAAAAAGAATACATTTGAATCAGTTCTAATGAGGTGGATCAAACTGGAGCCTATTATACAGAGTGAAGTCAGCCAGAAAGAAAAACACCAATACAGTATACTAACGCATATATATGGAATTTAGAAAGATGGTAACAATAACCCTGTATACGAGACAGCAAAAGAGACAATGATGTATATAACAGTCTTTTGGACTCTGTGGGAGAGGGAGAGGGTGGGATGATTTGGGAGAATCACACTGAAACATGTATATTATACATGAAACGAGTCGCCAGTCCAGGTTTGATGCACAATACTGGATGCTTGGGGCTGGTGCACTGGGACAACCCAGAGGGATGGTATGGGGAGGGAGGAGGGTTCAGGATGGGGAACACATGTATGCCTGTGGTGGATTCAGTTCGATATATGGCAGAACCAATACAATACTGTAAAGTTTAAAAATAAAATGGGGTACACATGTATACCTGTGGCGGATTCATTTTGATATTTGGCAAAACTAATACAATTATGTAAATTTTAAAAATAAAATTAAAAAAAATAAAATGAAATTAAAAAAAATAAAGTAAATGTAAAGTCTGTCAAACTTTCTTAAGCAAAAACTTTGTGTCAAACTTATTTGACAGGTAGTAAGTCATCCAATGCTTCCCTGGTAGCTCAGCTGGTAAAGAATCCACCTGCAAGGCTGGAGAACGAGGTTCAATTCCTGAGTCAGACATATTCACTGGAGAAGGGATAAGCTACCCATTCGAGTATTCTTGGGCTTCCCTGGTGGCTCAGCTGATAAACAATATGCCATGAATATGGGAGACAGGTCATCCAATAAAAGACCATTAACATGGGACCTAACAAATAATGCTTTCTCTTAGATCACTTATGAACTCTAATATGGCAACTCTGTTTCCTCATGTGTGTGTTCTTAGTCACATCAGTCCTGTCTGACTCTCTGTGACCCCATGGACCACGGTCCACCAGTCTCCTCTGTCCACGGGATTTCCCAGGCAAAAATACTGGAGTGGGTTGCCATTTCCTTCTCCAGTGATCAAGTATGAAGTGAATGAAGTGAAGTCGCTCAGTCCTGTCCAACTCTTTGCGACCCCATGGACTGTAGCCTACCAGGCTTCTCCATCCATGGGATTTTCCAGGCAAGAGTACTGGAGTGGGTTGCCATTGCCTTCTCCATAATTTCATCATATGTAAATTTAAAAATAATTGAATTCTATGCATATTGGATTTTTTAAATTTTTTTGTATATTTATTTATTTTTCTAATTTTATTTTATTTTTAAACTTTACACAATTGTATTAGTTTTGCCAAATATCAAAATGAATCCGCCACAGGTATACATGTGTTCCCCATCCTGAATCCTCCTTCCTCCTCCCTCCTCCCTCCATACCATCCCTCTGGGTCGTCCCAGTGCACTAGACCCAAGCATCCAGTATCGTGCATCGAACCTGGACTGGCAACTCGAGAGCCATTACTGATTAGTTCATTTGCTACTCATTTGATGGTTTATAAAATTCTTGTGGAGGGAAGAAAGAGAATGTCTTACAGATTAGAAACAGGAGCTTACTCAAGGTATTTCAGATGCAAAGAGGTTTATATTTAGGATGCTGATTTTTTTTTCTAATTTTATTTTATTTTTAAACTTTACATAATTGTATTAGTTTTGCCAAATATCAAAATGAATCCGCCACAGGTATACATGTGTTCCCCATCCCGAACCCTCCTCCCTCCTCCCTCCCCATACCATCCCTCTGGGCCGTCCCAGTGCACCAGCCCCAAGCATCCAGCATCGTGCATCGAACCTGGACTGGCAACTCGTTTCCTACATGATATTTTACATGTTTCATTGCCATTCTCCCAAATCTACCCACCCTCTCCCTCTCCCACAGAGTCCATAAGACTGTTCTATACATCAGCGTTTCTTTTGCTGTCTTGTACTCCGGGTTATTGTTACCATCTTTCTAAATTCCATATATATGCGTTAGTATACTGTATGAAAAACATAGGATGCTGATTTTAATGACTGATGAAAATCAGGACACAGGAATAGAAGAGACCAGAACAATCACAAAACGTACACTGTAGGGGTTCCTGTAGCACAGGTTTATAAATAGCAAATCCCATCCTGGATTTCAAGGATCCCTTCCCTATCTATTCTTTTATTCTTAGAGAACTCATAAATTTCTCATATTATTGTATAACGTACTTATTATTGCTTTTCATGTAATCCATATTATTATTATTTTGTCTGCTTTTTATCAAAGACTGTAAGCTGTGATGCTGGAGAAGGAAATAGCAACCCACTCCAGTGTTCTTGCCTGGAGAATCCCATGGACGGAGAAGCCTGGTAGGCTGCAGTCCATGGGGTTGCACAGAGTCAGACACGACTGAAGCGACTTAGCAGCATAAGCTGTGATGCAAGGATTTTTTTTTTTTCTTTTGTTCATTGATGCTGTCAGCATCTAGAAAAGCCTAATGTAGAAGCTCTGTTGAATAAAAGAGATATATTTCCATATTCAAATTTAAACCAATCTATAACATTAACACACCTACATGGGAGTTTTGGCAAAGGAATGCAATTACTTATTGCTGATATTAGCCCTTAGGTATTAATGATAGGGCTTCCTTGGTGGCGTATTCGGTAAAGCGTCTGCCTGCAGTGTTGGAGACCTGGGTTCGATCACTGTGTTGGGAAGATCTGGAGAAGGAAATGGCAACCCATTCCAGTACCCTTGCCTGGGAAATTCCATGGATGGAGGAGCCTGGTAGGCTACAGTCCATGGGATCGCAAAGAGTGGGACATGACTGAGTGACTTCACTTTAAACTTTCACTTTTAATTGATGATAACTGTAATTCATGCTTTGATACAACACAAAGAGAATATTTAAAATAAATTCTGCATTCTAGTTAATTCTCACATCTAAGTCTAGATATAGTATATATACATTCAAATAGTAAATTGATACAGTCATCATGGAGAATAATATTCCTTAAAAGACTGGGAATAAAGCTACCATATGGCCCAGCAATCCCACTAACTGGGCATATACCATGGGAAAACCATAATTGAAAAAGACACATGTACCCCAATGTTCATAGCAGCACTATTTACAATAGCTAGGACATGGAAGCAATCTATATATCCATTGACAGATGAAAGGATAAAGAAGTCATGGTACATATATACAATGGAATATTATTAGTTATATAAAAGAATGAATTTGAGTCACTTCTAGTAAGGTGGATGAACCTAGAACCTGTTATAGAGAGTGAAGTAAGTCAGAAAGAGAAAAAATAAATATTATATATTAACTTATATATACAGAATCTGGAAAACTGTATTGATGAACCTATTTGCAGGAAAGGAATGGAGATACAGATACAGAGGGCAAACTCATGGACACAGTTGGGGAAACAGTGGGATGAATACATAAATAGCATTGACATACATACAATAACGTGTGTAAATAGCTAGCTGGTTAGAAGTTGCTATAAAACATAGGGAGCCCAGTCTGGCACTCTGTGATAACCTTGAAGGGTGGAATGGGGGGTAAGGAGAGGGATGCTCAAGACAAAGGTGATATATGTATAATTAAGGCTGAATTTCATTGTTGGATGCAGAAACCAATGCACTACTGTAATTTTCCTGCAATTAAAGACGAACTAAAGAAAAATAATAATAAAACCATTGCTCTCTACTCTTTTTATCATTCTTTATTCTTCATTCCTTTTTCCATTTCTCACTCAATTAAATCTAACTTTTATTCTTTAGGCATTTCTGATCCAAATAAAATCACTTAGAGCCTTAAATTTGAATTATATTAATGAGTTTAATCTATCCAGAGTTTCCAAATTATTCACTGAAAATTTACCTTAATGAGATATAAATTTAAATGAACAGAGTTTAAATTAAGACCCTAATATGTGTTAAGAGCACATATGGGATAGAGAAGGACAAAAATGTACTTAGTGTAATACAAAACTCAGTTATCATCAACTCCCAGAATAAAATGGCCATAGTTAACCGAATTCAGTAAGCCCCGGCCTTGATGTAACGGACCAGGATTTCAGTTGGGTAATCTGATCACTCAGTCTACAATAAAATTCAATTCACTCAGGGTCAGATCACTCAGAGATTGGAGGAACTTCCAGAGATCATTGACTCAATTTCTTGCCTTTGGCCCATTCAGTACTCTCCTCTGAAACTGCCCTTATAAAACTGTCCCACCAGAACTGGAAAGCTCAACCATTCTGTCAAAGGTAGGGAGTTAATTTAAGACTCTGTGACCAGGCAGTTTAATGCATCGACTCAATCATTAGCTATTTATTTATTTTTTTTAGGCCGAGAAAACACGACATTACTATACATATTGTCTTAAAGCAATTTAGATTCATCCTTGAGAGATTTGTATTCTAGTCTCAGTTCTGTTACCAACTAGCTGTGTGAACTTGGTGATTTATTTCACTTCTCTGGCCCAGAATTCTTTTGTTTAAGGTAGATTAAATATATATATAATATATTCCATTCCAAATATATAATATATATTATATATATATATATTATATAATATATATATATTTCTTTTGCATATTCTCTGAGTCAGAGATTTTTTTTTTCATGCTATACATTTTGGTATTTAGAGAAACTTTTTAGAAGTAGGTCTTCATATTCCCATTTAATTAATGGGCGGTCTAAGGGTCAAAGACTTTAAAGTGAAAGTGAAAGTGTTAGTCACTCAGTCATGTCCGACTTCTTGAGACCACATGGACTGTAGATGGTCAGACTCCTCTGTCCATGGGATTCTCTAGGCAAGAATACTGGAGTGCATAGCCATTCCCTTCTCCAGGGGATCTTCCTGACCCAGGGATGGAACCAGGGTGTCCAGTGTTGCAGGCAGGTTCTTTACCATCGGAGTCACCAGGGAAGCTCAAAGACTTTAAGGAACACATCAAAAATCTTCCTTGGGATTCTTCCAGTCCATTTGTTAATTAAAAAAAAAAAAAGAAGAAGAAGAAAAAGAAAAGAAAGAAAAAGCCATGTGTTGGAATGTGATTTTTCCCTACAAAGTTTATCTGAGCTGCTTGGACTTGCTGGTTGCCACTAGACACTTTAGCAAAAGTGCAAAGCATGGTGCAATCTATTAATGTCATTCTCTCACCTCAGTTGCTGTCTACTTTCACCTATATATACCCTGGGCCTCTCACTTCATACTTATTGAAGACACCTAGTAGGCAATGTCAGACCTTACAGGTAATTGTTGTAATATGGTCTCCCAGGTAGGAAAGTAATTTTTTATGTAATCTATCCTGTCTTTAATACCTTGTGCTGTGCTGTGCTTAGTCACTTAGTCATGTCCAACTCTTTGCAATCCCATGGACTGTAGCTCTCCAAGCTCCTCTATTCATAGGATTCTCTAGGCAAGAATACTGGAGTGAGTTGCCATGCCTCTCTTCCAGGGGATCTTCCCAACCCAGGGATCGAACCCAGATCTCCCGCATTACAGGCAGGTTCTTTACCGTATGAGACACCAGAGAAGCCTAAGAAAACAGGAGTGATTAGTCTAGCCCTTCTCCAGGGGGTCTTCCCAACTCAAGAATTGCACTAGCGTCTCCTGCATCGCAGGTGAATTCTTTATCAGCTGAGCTACCAGTGAAGACCCTTTCATACCTCACAACCCTTCAAAAGCAAAGATCTAAATCTGTTTATTTTAAGAGGAAGAGCATCTATCTTGATAAAGAAAACACACAAGACAATTATTTAAGTTTTTTTTCTCTTTTACTTCGTTCCTGTCTCCTTCTATAAATTGATTAAAAAAAAAAAACATGAATAGGATTAGAAATGGAAGGTTAGAACATCAATAATATTAAATTAAATAAATATTGATTATTGTTGTTGTTCAGTCCCTAAGTCTGACCATTTTTTGACCTTTCTGACTCTGCCAGGCTCCTCTGTCCATGGGATTCCCAGGCAAGAATACTGGAGTGAGTTTCCATTTCCTTCTCCAGGAGATCTCCAGAGGCAGAGATTGAACTCACATCTCCAGCATTGGCAGACAGATTCTTTACACTGAGCCATTTTCATCACCCCAAGCATTTAATATTAGTAATTGCCTGTTATAAAGGGAACATAGGAAATTCAAGAGATTGAGAAATTTGCTTAAATTCACTTAAAAGCTAAATGGAAAGGCCAGGACTCAAGTTTACAGTACGTATTTCATCTCTGAGCCTTTCACGGGTTTCAAATGTCCTCATGATTCTAGAAGAGATGGGCTTAAAGAAAACTTATGGAGAAGGAAAGAGAATTTCCTCACATCAAAGCACATACACTGAAGTGTAACTAATTGGCCCCAAGGTTTGCTTTTACTCTGGGACTGTCTGAGCTAGGTAGCTCAATGCATATCCTTTGGGACTGGTTTGGGAGAAATACTTTCCTGGAAGCTCCTGAGGCTGAAGGCCTGTGTTAGGCATTTACAGACTTTTGTGGGAGTTACTATAAATATCCTATGCAGTAAAAAGAAAGCACTTAAACTCATAATTTTCCAAAAGATATATTGTGGGAAGAGAGCTGACTTCAGAGGCACTTCTCATTCAGAATTCAGAAATAGTTTTCTTCACAAAGTCTCCAAGAACCAAATTAAGAAATTGGCCCCATTTTTCACAAGACTCCTCTCTGCTTCAATAAGAGACCTTGTTCTGTATAAACAAGTGCTTCTGAGGAGGAGTTTGTGAATTATTGCCACATGCAGAGTTCCCTTTCTCCATAAACTCCTTACATCCCATGATCTCTTGTGATAAATCCCAAGATAAATCTTAAGGAAGTATAGTTTGTGTGTTTTATTCAGGTTTCATATAATTTAACTTCTAAGTAAATTAAAGTTGAAGATGCACAAGGTATATTTTATTGGAAGTCACCTGTTTGCTCATAAGAGGTAAGGTTTTTCATTCTCTCTAAAATATTTTCTTCTAATTGCCTCCTAAAGACCAAGCTCTTAGAATCTTTAGTCAGTGTGTCTTCTAACAAATGATGGAGGTCCTGGGGAGTGTTCACATCAATGAATGAGTTTGTGGATCCAGAGTTCCTAGGCTTTCCTTGGAGTTGGCACATAGCTGTGCTACCTCTTAAATGCATCTCTGCTCACAGAAGGTACAATGAACTGGATTGAGGCCAATTTGGTAGAAATTTCTGTCTTGGGGATCTTCTTGTTGAAAGTGTAGGTCATTGCTGAAGTTTCTAGGACAGAATACAAAATAGAACTGTGCTTTCTACACAGTTGAATTTTCAAGCTCCCTGACAACACTTTGATCATAATCAGATTCCCTTTTCGGTTTAGGGGAAAGTGACTGTGTGGTCAGCCAGGAAGAAAGAAGCTAAACTGTGATGAAATTTTGGCTCAAACTACCCTCTCTAATATTCTTGCTCATCTTCCCACTCTGTCTTTTTGTATTCTATCCCTGACTCTTCTTTTCCTGGTTTCTGCTCACTCGCTCTCCTCTCTCCTGCTCTAACTTCATTAGTCTGCTTCTTTCCTCCTCTTCTCTATAATCCGTTTAGGTTCATTTAGTTTTCTGCTTTGATATTAGCCTCAATATGCAGTTTAATTAACTTGATTTTGGAGTCAGGACAGAAATTTAAGGTATCAATTTGACATCTTTCTTTGATGGATCAGAATTTCTTTTCTAAGATGCAATCTACGTGATGATTGGGGTTTGATATTTTATATGAAATGTGGGTGAGTGCTAGGCTATCTAGGTACATCTTTGTCTAGTTATACCCTAATTGCCTTAGTTAAAATACTCTGTATTATAGGTCAAACTTTGTAACTAGAAAAGGACAAACAAATGGCCACAGTTGCCTTGCCAAAAATTATGGAAGTCAGATGAAATAATACAAGGGAAAGCTTGTTTGAATGATAAGATTAGATAACAAAAATAATATTTAATCCAGTATTGCTTTATTCAATCATATGTGTATGGAAATCCACATAGTAATATAGGAGCAGAGAAGATATAGACACATGTCTATTTACCTGGAGAAAAAAAAATTACAGACTTTTGGCCCCAAATATAATTGAATTGGTTAAAATTTCAACAGGTGAAAGTAAAAATATAAGGATGAAGAAAGCAAAAATAGTTTGCTTTCTATCACTAGTAATACTAGCATCATTCTATTACTTCAATTTGGGAGATACCATCTTTATTCTTTATTATAGTATTTCTGTGCTTTTTCAAATTAGTGTCAAATGACCTACTAATTTACTTTAATATGAGTTTTCAGATAATTTTCCTCTTTCTGATTAATCACCAATCCTTCATGGTATCAGAGATACCATCAGATATGTATTAAGAGCCTATTCATTATCCAGAGTCAACAGATAGAGCATGGAAAAGTGTCCTTAGCCTCTTCACAAAAAATTGGTCAAGTGGTGGGATGATCCAGGGATGTTTGGAAATACAGACTGAATTCTGTCATAAAGCTCTGAGGGGGTATTGATCCAACCTAATGCATACATTAAGTCTTTATGTCCCCAAATATTTTCTTTGCTTACTTAAAGTGAAACAAAATAAAATTACATGAACTGGTTTTCACAGTGGTCTATTATCTGCCCACAGATTTTCTTTTACAGCTTTCTGATTTAATGAGAGTGCAGTCTTTATGGAGAGAAGATATATTTTTCCTGAAGCAATGCATGCTGTTCTTCTTATAATGATATTTCATCATTCTCTCCAAACTGCTTCTCTCCTCACAGCAAATGGCCCCCTGCCTTTTGTTTTAATCTCCTATGGGAAACCTGATGCACTGAAATGCAAAAATCATTAACTTATTCTCCTTTTAAATACTCATCAGAGATTATTGAAACTGTCATTTGGAGTGAGTGAAAGTTGCTGAGTCGTGTTCAGCTCTTTGAGATCCCATGTACTATAAAATCCATGGAACTTTCCAGGCCAGAATACTGCAGTTGGTAGCCTTTCCCTTCTCAAGGGGTTCTTCCAAACCCAGGGATTGAACTCAGGTCTCCGGCTTTGAGAGCAGATTCTTTACCAGCTGAGCCACAAGGGAAGTCCAAGAATACTGGACTTGGTAGCCTGTCCCTTCTCCAGTAGATCTTCTGACCCAGGAATCAAACCAGGGTCTCCTGCATTGCAGGCAGATTATTACCAACTAAGCAATCAGGGAAGCCATTTTGAGTTTTAATTATTATAACATTTCTAAATTTTTCTAATATTATTTTAGCTAGACTACAAGGAAGCCTAAAGTTTTATTTAGATGTATAAATTTATTAGAGGAAAGTGGACAGTAGGAACCTGGAATGTCGGGTCCATGAATCAAAGCAAATTGGAAGTGGTCAAATAAGAGATGGCAAGAGTGAATGTCGACATTCTAGGAATCAGCGAACTCAAATGGACTGGAATGGGAGAATTTAACTCAGATGACGATTATATCTACTGCTGTGGACAGGAATCCCTCAGAAGAAATGGAGTAGCCATCATGGTCAACAAAAGTATACGAAATGCAGTACTGGGATGCACTCTCAAAAACGACAGAAAGATCTCTGTTTGTTTCCAAGGCAAACCACTTAATATCACAGTAATCCAAGTCTATGCCCCAACCAGTAATGCTGAATAAGCTGAAGTTGAATGGTTCTATGAAGACCTAAAAGACCTTTTAGAACTAACACCCAAAAAAAGGTGTCCTTTTCATTATAGGGGACTGGAATGCAAAAGTAGGAAGTCAAGAAACACCTGGAGTAACAGCCAAATTTGGCCTTGGAATACGGAATGAAGCAGGGCAAAGACTAATAGAGTTTTGCCAAGAAAATGCACTGGTCATAAAAAACACCCTCTTCCAACAACACAAGACAAGACTTTCGACATGGACATCACCAGATGGTCAACACCGAAATCAGATTGATTATATTCTTTGCAGCCAAAGATGGAGAAGCTCTATACAGTCAGCAAAAACAAGACCAGGAGCTGACTGTGGCTCAGACCATGACTTCCTTATTGCCAAATTCAGACTTAAATTGAAGAAAGTAGGGAAAACCACTAGACCATTCAGGTATGACCTAAATCAAATCCCTTATGATTATAAAGTGGAAGTGAGAAATAGATTTAAGGGCCTAGATCTGATAGATAGAGTGCCTGATGAACTATGGAATGAGGTTCATGACATTGTAGAGGAGACAGGGATCAAGATCATCCCCGCGGAAAAGAAATACAAAAAAGCCAAATGGCTGTCTGGGGAGGCCTTACAAATAGCTGTGAAAAGAAATGAAGTGAAAAGCAAAGGAGCAAAGGAAAGATATAAGCATCTGAATGCAGAGTTCCAAAGAATAGCAAGAAGAGATAAGAAAGCCTTCCTCAGCGATCAATGCAAAGAAATAGAGAAAAACAACAGAATGGGAAAGACTAGGGAATCTCTTCAAGAAAATCATAGATACCAAAGGAACATTTAATGCAAAGATGAGCTCGATAAAGGACAGAAATGGTACAGACCTAACAGAAGATATTAAGCAGAGATGGCAAGAATACACAGAAGAACTGTACAAAAAATATCTTCACGACCCAAATAATAACAATGGTGTGTTCACTGATCTAGAGCGAGACATCCTGGAATGTGAAGTCAAGTGGGCCTTAGAAAGCATCACTATGAACAAAGCTAGTGCAGGTGATGGAATTCCAGTTGAACTATTCCAAATCCTGAAAGATGATGCTGTGAAAGTGCTGCACTCAATATGCCAGCAAATCTGGAAAACTCAGCAGTGGCCACAGGACTGGAAAAGGTCAGTTTTCATTCCAGTTTCAAAGAAAGGCAATGCCAAAGAATGTTCAAACTACTGCACAATTGCGTTCATCTCACACGCTAGTAAAGTAATGCTCAAAATTCTCCAAGCCAGTCTTCAGCAATATGTGAAACGTGAACTTCCTGATGTTCAAGCTGGTTTTACAAAAGGCAGAGGAACCAGAGATCAAATTGCCAGCATCCGCTGGATCATGGAAAAAGCAAGAGAGTTCCAGAAAAACATCTATTTCTGCCTTATTGACTATGCCAAAGCCTTTGACTGTGTGGATCACAATAAACTGTGGAAAATTGCGAAATAGATGGGAATACCAGACCACCTGATCTGCATCTTGAGAAATTTGTATGCAGGTCAGGAAGCAACAGTTAGAACTGGACATGGAACAACAGACTGGTTCCAAATAGGAAAAGGAGTATGTCAATGCTGTGTATGGTCACCCTGCTTATTTAACTTATATGCAGAGTACATCATGAGAAACGCTGGACTGAAAGAAACACAAGCTGGAATCAAGATTGCCGGGAGCAATATCAATAACCTCAGATATGCAGATGACACCACTCTTATGGCAGCAAGAGAAGAGGAACTAAAAAGCCTCTTGATGAAAGTGAAAGTGAAGAGTGAAAATTTTGTCTTAAAGCTCAACATACAGAAAACGAAGATCATGGCAAATGGTCCCATCACTTCATGGGAAATAGATGGCGAAACAGTGGAAACACTGTCAGACTTTATTTTCTTGGACTCAAAAATCACTGCAGATGGTGACTTCAGGCATGAAATTAAAAGACACTTACTCCTGGGAAGGAAAGTTATGACCAACCTAGAGAGCATATTCAAAAGCAGAGACATTATTTTGTCAACAAATGTCCGTGTAGTCAAGGCTATGGTTTTTCCTCTGGTCATGTATGGATGTGAGAATTGGACTGTGAAGAAGGCTGAGCACTGAAGAATTGATGCTTTTGAACTGTGGTGTTGGAGAAGACTCTTGAGAGTCCCTTGGACTGCAAGGAGATCCAACCAGTCCATTCTGAAGGAGATCAGCCCTGGGATTTCTTTGGAAGGAATGATGCTAAAGCTGAAACTCCAATACTTTGGCCACCTCATGCGAAGAGTTGACTCAATGGAAAAAACTCTGATGCTGGGAGGGATTGGGGGCAGGAGGAGAAGGGGATGACAGAGGATGAGATGCCTGGATGGCATCACTGACTTGATGGACGTGAAACTGAGTGAACTCCGGAAGTTGGTGCTGGACAGGGAGGCCTGGCGTGCTGTGATTCATGGGGTCGCAAAAGTCGGACACAACTGAGCGTTGAATTGAACTGAAATGGATAATTTGACTTATTGATATGAAAATATTTATTCTATTCAAGGAAACCCAGTATCAGTCAGTTCAGTCGCTCAGTCGTGTCCGACTCTTTGCAACCCCATGAATCTCAGCACTCCAGGCCTCCCTGTCCATCACCCACTTCCGGAGTTCACTCAGACTCACGTCCATCAAGTCAGTGATGCCATCCAGCCATCTCATCCTCTGTCGTCCCCTTCTCCTCCTGCCCCCAATCCCTCCCAGCATCAGAGTCTTTTCCAATGAGTCAACTCTTCGCATGAGGTGGCCAAAGTACTGGAGTTTCAGCTTCAGCATCATTCCTTCCAAAGAAATCCCAGGGCTAATCTCCTTTAGAATGGACTGGTTGGATGTCCTTTCAGTCCAAGGGACTCTCAAGAGTCTTCTCCAACACCACAGTTCAAAAACATCAATTCTTCGGCTCTCAGCTTTCTTCACAGTCCAAATCTCACATCTGTACATGACCACTGGAAAAACCATAGACTTGACTAGACGAACTTTTGTTGGCAAAGTAATGTCTCTGCTTTTGAATATGCTATCTAGGTTGGTCATAACTTTTCTTCCAAGGAGTAAGCATCTTTTAAGTTCATGGCTGCAGTCACCATCTGCAGTGATTTTGGAGCCCCAAAAAATAAAGTTTGACACTGTTTCCATTGTTTCTCCATCTATTTCCCATGAAATGATGGAACCAGATGCCGTGATCTTCATTTTCTGAATTGAGTTTTAAGCCAACTTTTTCACTCTCCTCTTTCACCTTCATCAAGAGGCTTTTTAGTTCCTCTTCACTTTCTGCCATAAGGGTGATGTCATCTGCATATCTGAGATTATTGATATTTCTCCCAGCAAAACCCAGTATAAGCTTACTGAATACTTTGGTTTCAGAGACTCTTGTTGGAAACCTCAGCTTAACATATCGAATGTCATAGCTCCATTTCTTTCTCATATTGGAACAGTCCAATCAATTTATTCTCCAGCGGTCTTTCTACTTTTGGCATTAAAATTCATTTGTATTATCACATAGAGTTGTGTGTAATTTTATGTAATTAATGATCTTATGTAGAGGAATGTTACTTCTCCAGCTTGTTTGTGAAGAGGTAGAGGACGTCTTTCCTTTCCCTATCAGCTGACTCTAGATATGAATAGCTTCTTAGTACATGTTTGATGACTGACTTTATGCTGATATTGATGCATTTAAGGATTGATAATTAATCAGAAAGAGAAAAAGTGTCTCAAAACTCATATTAAAGCAAATTAAAAGGTCATTTGACATTAAAGTGAAAAAGCACAGAAATATTATAAGAAAGAATGAAGGTGAAATCTCTCAAATTGAAATAACAGAATAAAATGGAAAGGAGAGTAAATTTGATAGATTTTTGTGTATAAAATTGAAAAAAGCTCATAGCTTAAAGGTAATAGCATTTTATTGAGAAAAGATTTATAGAATTCAAAACAGATAAAATATAAGTAAATATATATACAATATTATGCACTATTGCTAATCAAAAAATATATAATTTTAATTCAGATAATAAAATAAATATGAGTGCTCCATGTTAGATTTTTATTAGAAATTCATGCCCTATTGTTATAAATATAGAAATAATGGAAAAATATAATTGGTGCATAAGAAGAAATATTTAACTATATAAATGCACACAGATGATCCTGAAAACACTCATAGAATATGTAAGGAACTAACATTTTCATCCAGTGAGTGAAATTGGTTAATTATAAATTTTTAAGGGTACTTTTCACAGTCTGTAATCTACCATAAACTTTGGAGATTTTATTATGCAAATATATTCATTTTATTTTTTCTAAAGTATATTGAAGTAACCAAATTCTAAGATTATTTAATAGTTTTTAATAATTATAAATATTCAAATTTATGTCAGTAATCTCTGGGACATATTTTGATGAAATTATTAAAATAACCAAAAGTTGTATAAGAAGAGTTTATTCAAACATTGTTCATTAGGATGAAAATTTGTAAACAACTTAAGTCAAGATAAATTTTAGAATTTATATTATGAGATTTTGATACATTAATTTATAGTTGCTAAATTAATAATTACAGCATGGATATGCTGTAAAAAATGTGAAAGACTTTTAGTAATCAAAAATGAAAATTAGAAAGTATAAAAATATTATAAGATGATTGAAATTATATATATGTGTATGCTTATACAAAGAATAAAATAGAACAATGGGAGATATTTATATGTTTAAATCTTAAAATACATTTAAAAATTATGTCTTATATAAAATTTGGAGAGTACAAACCTCTGGAAAACAGTAGTAGGAGAATCAGATAATGGCATTATATGAGTTTTAGAAGTATAAGAAATGGCACTTCAGATTGGATCCATAGGGTGTGAAAATTAAGTTGATACATTTCTTAACAGCATAGATAATGGATTATTTCAAACATATAGTAATTTTTTCTCAAAATGTCAGTTTCAATGATTTACTCAACTATCTCATGTGCCCTAGTTGGCAATGAAAGTAATAATATAATTGCAACTAGCCTAAAAGTTGGAAAAACAATTTTTTCTTAAAGCTTAATCCAAACATGATTTTGAAGAGATCAGAAACAATGGGTGCAACCTGGTTTCCAAATCAGAAAATGTGTTTCTTCAAGAAAGAACCTCCCCAAATTATTATAAAATTATATATATATAAAACTTTATATATAAATGAAAATTATATACAAAATTCAGTAGTTGATATGTATATACATTATATGAGCATATATATTATATACACATATATGTATTGGAACCTCTAATTGTCATTTGAAGAAAAGGTATCAAGACATTAAAGTGACCTGATCAATATCATACAACAAATGCATTAACTCTCAGACTTTGGCAAAGAACATGGTCATTGAGGGTTCCCTTGCACAAATCTTATTCCTTATAGAAAGAACTGGTTAAAGCATGAAAACCAGCGTAAAAAACGTTATTTCATAATTTTTTGCAATGCATGAAAACTTTGAGAAATAGTGAGTTATATGTTTTGATGGAATTATAACTCTAAAAGTTATCATTTCAAGTCCAAATACATTTCTATTGCCAAGTCCTCATTTCCCCCACTTCCTTTGCAGATGAACCGCTTCTCAGCTATGCCTGTTTTACATTCACCATAACCATGAGGTGAACAGCAGTGTGAATGAGTTCATTCTGCTTGGGTTAGCACAGAATTTACTAAAGGACAAAATAGTGTTTGTGATCTTGCTTCTATACCTTGCAGCTCTGTTGGCAAACTTCCTAATTGTGATGACCATACGAAATAGCCAGACACTTGGGATCCCGATGTACTTCTTCCTTTTCTACTTATCCTTTGCTGATGCTTGTTTTTCAACAACCACTGCCCCTATATTGATTGCAGATTCTGTATCTGAGAAGAAAGTCATCTCCTTCAATGAGTGCATGATCCAGATCTTTGCATTTCACTTCGTTGGGTGCATGGAGATCTTGGTACTTGTCCTCATGTCCATTGATCACTATGTGGCCATTTTCTAGCCCCTGTGGTACACAGCCATCGTGAACCAGCGTGTCTGTGGCACACTGGTGAAACTGGCCTGGGTGGGGGCCTGTATCCATTCTTCAGCACAGATTCTCTTGGCTTTGAGACTACCCTTCTGTGGCCCCAATGTTATTGTTCACTATTTCTGTGATGCACAACCATTGTTGAAACTTGCCTGCATTGATACTTATGTCATCAATCTACTCGTAGTGTTTAACAGTGGGGTTATATGCATGATAAGCCCGCTGCTAATCTCCCATGTTTTACCTTACATTTTCTGCATAATCATAGTGCAGAAGGAAGAAAGAAAGCCCTATCTACTTGCACCGCTCATATTATTGTTACTGTATTATTCTTTGTACCGTGTATATACACATACACTTGCCTTGTAACTGCATTTCCAGTGCACAAGATGGTGGCTGTGTTTTACACTATTGGGACACCTTTGCTCAACCCCCTGATTTACACTCTGAGGAATGCAGAAGTCAAACAGGTCATGAGAAGGCTATGGTGCAACAAACTCTGACTCAAGATGGCAAAGTGCAGAAGATACCAATTGCTAATTCTGCCACAGTATAAATAAAACTGGATTGATAGGAAAGGCAAAATGTTCTCATCCCAGTGTGGACAACCATAGTTCTCTTCCAGTGGGACCTGTGTGAGAATAAGCAGAATCTATAGAGCACATATCTGTATTATTTTAACCAATGTCTCATGGAGAGACAGAACATGAAGTGCAATCACAATTGTGGGAGCACAAGACCATTCTTCACTTCTGCCATCTGCTTTGATACTCTTTTGAGGCTCAAGAACCAGATCCTGTTGTTTCTGTAGCTTTATTTTCTTATTTTGAACACTATTTTGGTTTGTTTTTCTTTTTCATGTTTCTGATTCCAATTTTATACTCTGTCCTTGATTTCTGTCATCTATTTTGTTGTTAAACCAGTGCTGGCACTACTGTGTATCATATCATTTCTGGCTCAAGATTCAGTCCATCAAGTCATTCCCAGAAACTTATTCTCTCCAAGGAGCATAAATAGAAAATAGTTAATCTCCTATTTTATGCTTGTCTTCCTCTTGAAACACCCTTAAAAATTGGCCTTTCCTTTGCTTGCAGTGAACAGGGAAATAACTAACCTTCTATTCAAACTGGACAATTCTATTTATAACAAAATATTTTCTGTATTGATCCATAATTTTTATATATTTTAATAATTTATATAAATTTATATATTTTTATAATTTTAATATTTTGTTCATCATGTTAACCATTATTTTATATTATTTAATTTTATATACTTATTAATGTTTTTATAATTTAAATCTTTGGACACTTCCCAAATGTTTGGTGAATCAGTGATAATTTTATAAAATTGTAAGAATTATATTACAAAACCCAGCATGTCATTGATGATACCGTACATACAAAAGAGGCAAAAACTGGCATATAAAACAGAGCTATAAAGAGAAGATGCCCACAGAAGTGAGACTCCCAACTTGGAAACACAGAACAAAATATGTCAAGAATGAGAACTTTTTCCAACATATTTTGCTATGAAGGGGAAGAAATTAATGGAATAATTTTCTGGCAACAAATTGGTGTTGAAAAGATGGTATTTTAGGATGAAGGAAATATCAGCATGTTTCATGATGACAGGAATGATCCTGAAGAGAGCAAAAGGGGGTAAGGGAGTGATTATTAAATCATTGCTCTTATGTAGAAGGAGGAAATGGGATCTATCTGGTACACAAGTGGACATGTTGGCTTGGAATAGTGGTTACAGTTGTTGTTTAGTGGCTAAGTCACGTCTGACTCTTTTGTGACCCTATTGACTTTAGTCTGTTAGGTTCCTTCTGTCCGTGGGATTTCCCAGGCAAGAATACTGGAGTGGGTTGCCTTTTTCTTTTCCAGGGGATCTTCCCAACCCAGGGATAGAATCCCTGTCTCCTGCATATGCAGGCAGATTCTTTACCATTAAGCCACCAGGGAATCCCTGGGATGGTAGAGCTGATAATTTACAAGGGATAGAATTCTATATTGGACAGGGAGGCTGATTAAGTGGGCATGGATGTTGGAGGTGGGAATAAGGGGTGATGTGAGTTTGTAGAAATACTTTTCTAATTGTTTCAGGTATTCTCTTAAGTAGAAAGTCAAGTCATTTGTTGGGACTGAAGAAAGAAGAGAAGGTATTGGGATTCTAAAGATAAAGGGAAAGGTGAAAATATAACTCTAGCCCTTCATCACTACTTGCCCTAAGAGACTTTTATCCACTTTAGAACATTTGAGAGGATAGATGGATGCTTGAATTGCAGCATAGAAGGCTCACTTGAGATCCAGTTCAGGTATTTAAAATGAGACTATCTAAGGACTTCCCTGGCACTCCAGTGGTTAAGACTCCATTTCCACTGCAAGGGGCGTGTTTCAGTGCTTCACAGTATGGGAAAAAAAAAAAAAGTGAGACCTCTTAGCACAGTTCTAAGATATTAAGAAGAGGTGGCAAGAATACACAGAAGAACTGTACAAAAAAGATCTTCACGACCCAGATAATCATGATGATGTGATCACTGACCTAGAGCCAGACATCCTGGAATGTGAAGTCAAGTGGGCCTTAGAAAGCATCACTATGAGCAAAGCTAGTGGAGGTGATAGAATTCCAGTTGAGCTATTTCAAATCCTGAAAGATGACGCTGTGAAAGTGCTGCACTCAATATGCCAGCAATTTGGAAAACTCAGCAGTGGCCACAGGACTGGAAAAGGTCAGTTTTCATTCCAATCCCAAAGAAAGGCAGTGCCAAAGAATGCTCAAACTACCGCACAATTGCACTCATCTCACACGCTAGTAAAGTAATGCTCAAAATTCTCCAAGCCAGGCTTCAGCAATATGTGAACCATGAACTTCCTGATGTGCAAGCTGGTTTTAGAAAAGGCAGAGGAACCAGAGATCAAATTGCCAACATCCGCTGGATCATCAAAAAAGCAAGAAAGTTCCAGAAAACATCTATTTCTGCCTTATTGACTATGCCAAAGCCTTTGACTGTGTGGATAACAATAAACTGTGGGAAATTCTGAAAGAGATGGGAATACCAGATCACCTGACCAACCTCTTGAGAAATTTGTATGCAGGTCAGGAAGCAACAGTTAGAACTGGACATGGAACAACAGACTGGTTCCAAATAGGAAAAGGAGTATGTCAAGGCTGTGTATTGTCACCCCGCTTATTTAATTTATATGCAGAGTACATCATGAGAAACGCTGGACAGGAAAAAACACAGCTGGAATCAAGATTGCTGGGAGAAATATCAGTAACCTCAGATATGCAGATGACACCACCCTTATAGCAGAAAGTGAAGAGGAACTAAAAAGCCTCTTGATGAAAGTGAAAGTGGAGGGTGAAAAAGTTGGCTTAAAGCCCAACATTCAGAAAACAAAGATCGTGGCATCCAGTCCCATCACTTCATGGGAAATAGATTGGGAAACAGTGGAAACAGTGTCAGACTTTGTTTTTGGGGGCTCCAAAATCACTGCAGATGTTAACAGCAGCCATGAAATTAAAAGACACTTACTCCTTGGAAGGAAAGTTATGACCAACCTAGACAGCATATTCAAAAGCAGAGACATTACTTTGATGCTGTGAAAGTGCTGCACTCAATATGCACTCAACAAAGGTCCGTCTAGTCAAGGCTATGGTTTTTCCTCTGGTCATGTATGGATGTGAGAGTTGGACTGTGAAGAAGGCTGAGCATGGAAGAATTGATGCTTTTGAACTGTGGTGTTGGAGAAGACTCTTTAGAGTCCCTTGGACTGCAAGGAGATCCAACCAGTCCATTCTGAAGGAGATCAGCCCTGGGATTTCTTTGGAAGGAATGATGCTGAAGCTGAAACTACAGTACTTTGGCCACCTCATGCAAAGAGTTGACTCATTGGAAAAAACTCTGATGCTGGGAGGGATTGGGGGCAGGAGGAGAAGAGGACGACAGAGGATGAGATGCCTGGATGGCGTCACTGACTTGATGGATGTGAGTCTGAGTGAACTCCGGAAGTTGGTGATGGACAGGGAGGCCTGGCGTGCTGCGATTCATGGGGTCACAAAGAGCCGAACACGACTGAGCAACTGAACTGAACTGAACTGAAAAATCACACTCATGGGATAAAGCACAACTTAGTTAAAAATCCACACAAAAATTAACATTTCTTGAAGTCAGGTCAATCTACAAATTCCTTTATATTTATTTTTTCTCAAAAGAGTAAACTTTTTTTTTCTCTTGAATGTGATGGATGTCTTTATTACCTTGATTCACGTAATATGTCCAAATTAATCAAATTGTAAGCATTAATTGAATGTAGTTTTTGTGTACCAGTTATACCTAAATAAAGCTAAGTTGTAAATTCCTTTTTGCCTTTTCATACTGTCTGTGGTACAAGCCATGGTGTCGCAAAGAGTCGGACACAACTTAAGGACTGAACAACAACATATTCCTGGGTGAAATTTGAAAGTTGGATTTAAAATACTATTCAACTTGAGCGCCACCTTGTGGGAAGACAGCATAAGGGCCGAATTAACCAAAAGGTAGCGCTAAAAAAATAATCGCTAACCAGTTTGCCCTAATCTGTGCAGGGAAATGGTTTGTGTGGCTTATTCCCTTATCTGCTTAAAAAGTTCAGAGAAGGCAATGGCACCCCACTCCAGTACTCTTGCCTGGAAAATCCCATGGACGGAGGAGCCTGGTGGGCTACTACAGTCCATGGGGTCGCTAAGAGTTAGACACAACTGAGCGACTTCACTTTCACTTTTCACTTTTATGCATTGGAGAAGGAAATGGCAACCCACTCCAGTGTTCTTGCCTGGAGAATCCCAGGGACGGGGAGCCTGGTGGGCTGCCGTCTATGGGGTCGCACAGAGTTGGACACGACTGAAGGGACACAGCAGCAACAGCTTAAAAAGCTGTCCTTGGAATTGGTCTTTAAGCATCTATCATAGCATTGGTTTAGCTTATTTGTTCGCATATGTGACAAATTCCCAGGTTAAAAGAATGTATTGTCAACTCTTTAGTAACAAGCCAATTAAAGATTCTTTACCATCTGAGCCACAAGGGAAGTCCCAGATGAAGTTTGGGTAAACTCCAGGAGTTAATGATGGACAGGAAGGCCATGCTGTGGTTCACGGGGTCCCAAAGAGTCAGATACGACTGAGCGACTGAATTGAACTGAATGTCAATACCATTCTGTTTTAATTGGCATAGTTTATAGTACATTTTGGAGTCAGAAAGTCTGATTGATTCGGCTATTTGTAATCTCTTGAGGTTTCATATGAATTTTAGGATGGATTTTTCTGTTTCTGCAATAAGGTTTTTGGAATTTTGGTAAGGATTGTATTGAATATGTAGACCACTTTAAGAAGTGTTGATAGCTTAATAATAAGTGATCTAGCTAATCAACATCGTATTATTGACATGTATTTTTGGAACACTATTCAGCAACATTTTGTAGTTTTCATTGTACAAGCCTTTTTTTTCCTTTGTGTTTACTCAACTATTTTATTCTCTTTGATGCTATTACAAATGGAAAGTTTTTCTTAGCTTCTCTTTTGTGTTGTTCATAGAAATCTAATATCCTTTCATGAATGAAAAAAGAAAAAAAAAGCTCTCAGAAAATTGGATACAAAGTGTGTGTGTGTGTGTGTGTGTGTGTTCAGTCACTCAGTCGTGTCCAACTCCTTGTGAACCCATGGACTATAGCCTGCCAGGCTCCTCTGTTCATGGGGTTTTCTTCAGCAAAAATAATGGAGTGGGTTGTAGGGAATGACCAAATTTGTGACATCTTTTGAAAGTAGAGACAATATGATTTGTTAAAGTTATCAATAAGTAATTTGAGAGCAATAGGGGAATGAAAACGGTTTGAAAATATGACTTTTTTTTCCCTTTTGTATGAACAATTGCAATTCAGAGGGTACCATTTAATAAGATGGGGAACCACATTTTAGTAGCTGAATTACAATATTGGATTAGTTTCCACAGTGGTTACATCAATTTATTTCTCACCTTCAGTGTACAAGTGTTCCAAATTTTGTACATCTTCACTGACATTCTTCTTCTGTAAGGATATTAATTTCATTAATTATGGCAGAGCCCTCATGAACTAATCACCTGCAAATGTTCCACTTACTAAAATTGTCATACTGAACAGTTTTAGTTCAGTATGACATGGAATTCAACTTATCAATTTTGGGGGCACAGATATTCAAACCAAAGCAGAGGTCCAATTTCATTATTTCTCATATGGATATCCAGTTTTCCCAATGCAATGAAGATATTTTCTTTTCCCTATACTGTATTCGTGGGCCCCCTTTTAAAAAGATAACTTGAAGAGGTGGTCTGAAGATGGTGGAGGAATAGGATGGAGAGACCACTTTCTCCCCCACAAATTCATCAGAAGATCATTTGAACGTTGAGCAACTTCCACAAAACAAATTCTGAATGCTGGCGGAGGACAACAGGTACCCTGAAAGGCGGCCCATTCTCTTTGAAAGGAGGTTGGGCAAAATATAAAAGACAAGAACAGAGACAAAACATTTAACGGTGGAGACCCTTCCTGGGGAGGGAGTTGTGAAGGAAGAGAAGTTTTCACACAGTTGGAAACCCTCTCACAGGCAGGTCTGTGGAGAGTTTTGGAATCTCAGAGGGCAACATAACCGGGAGAAACAAAAAGAAAAAAAAAAAAACTACAGAATATGCACCTAATCACAACTGTGAGCAGAGAAGTAGCCCAGACTCTTGCGTTCGCCACCAGTGAGTGGGGGCTGGGCAGGGAGGCATGGACTGCATCATCAGTCTTTAGGATAAGGACTGGGCTTGACTGCCCTGAGGACAATCTGAGGGAGCTAACATGAGATAGCAACCCAAACCGAGGGATAATGAGAAAGACCAAAAAACAAAACAAAACAAAACTATCCCAGGAAAGGCTCTAATGCAGGACAGTGATCTCTGACACACCCGCTAACAGAACAAATGATTGAGCGAATACCAAACACTGTGTATAGAGCCCTCCCCTGACCCTGAGGCAGAGAGGCAGGTGTGCAGCAGCCAGAGCTGGAAGGCACTGCTGCTGCAATCGCAGCCCCAAGATTGTTGCAGCCTGAAATCAGCTTCCCAGAGGAGACACATGGCACACCCAAGACAGTTCTCTAGTGGTGCACCCAGGAAATCAAGTGGCTGGACTGGGGAGGTGATTAAGATGCATGGACCACCTGGGACAGTGTGCTCGCCAAGCACCCAGTTGCCTGAGCTGCTCAGACCTGGAAAGGACACAAAACACACAGCCCTTGTGGAGTACCCAAGAACCTGAGTGGCTTAGACCTGGAAAGTGCATTTCATAATGCGGGGCCCACCTGGGACAGTGCCCTTGCAGGACACTCTGGAGCCTGAGCAGTGCAGACCTGGGAAGCGCACTCTGCCTTGGTCTGTGGCAAACCTTGTGTGGTCCATAAACTGTGAGCACTCTTCACACACACCAGCAGTATTTCTTTGTAGTGTCCCTCTGTCCCCACAACACAAATGAACAAGTGAGCCTACATAAGTTATCACCTTTGCCCCTTGTGTCAGGGCGGAAATTAGACACTGAAGAGACCTGCAAAGAGAGGAAGCCAAAATAAACAAAGAAGAGGGAACCACTCTGGAAGTGACAGGTGCGACAGATAAAAACCCTGCAGTTAATACTGACTGTGCATTGGAAAGGGACTTATATATCTTGAGAACAAGTATAAGTTGAAACAAGGAACTATCCGACACTGAACTGACCCCACATTACCTGCAATAGCTCCAGAGAAATTCCTAGATATATTTTTTACTATTATCACTTTATAATTTATGTTTAAAAACTTAAATTCTTTATTACTCCTTTAATTTTCATTTTTATAACATATTACCTTGCAAAAAGGACCTTATTTTTAAAGCAAATTTCACATATACATTTTTTTAAATTTTGGTGGTTGATTTTTCTTTGTATTTTTTATATTGTATTTTTGAGAGTCTAACCTTTATTCTAGATTTTAATCTTTGCTTTTTGATATTTGTTGTCAATTTTGTACCTTTAAGAATCTAATCTTCAGTTTCCATTTTCACTTAGGGATTTGATTACTGGCTTAATTGCTCACTCCCCTTTCTCATACAGGTCACCTGTATCTCCTTCCTCCCTCTTCTCTTCTCTACTTAACTCTGTGAATCTCTCTGGATGTTCCAGGCTGTGGAGAACATTTAAGGAACTGATTACTTAGATTGCTTTCTCCCCTTTTGACTCTTCCTCTTCTCCAATTGGTCATCTCTATCTACCTCCTCCCTCTTCTCCTCTCTGTGTAACTCTGTGAATCTCTCTGGGTGTACCTCACTGTGGAGAATTGTTTCACCATTAACCTAGATGTTTTATCATCTGTGCTGTATGAATGGAGAAGTATTGAGGCTATTGTAAGAGAAGGACTGAAAGCCAGAGGCAGGAGGCTTAACTCCAAAGCTTGAGAAATGAGAAAACTCCTGATTCCAGGGAACATTAATAGAGCTCTTGCTCATCCAAAAGTCTCGATACCTACACTGAAACCAAGCTCCACCCAAGAGCAAACAAGTTCCAGTGCAAGAGATACCATGTTAATTCTCCAGCAAAACAGGAACACAACCCTGAGGATTAAAAGACAGGCTGCCCAAAGCTATGTCAAACCCATAGATGCCCTAAAACTTACTACTGGACACTTCTTTGCACTCCAGGGAGAAGAGATTCAGCTCGACCAAACCAGAACACAGACATAAACTTCCCCAACCAGTAAACCCTGACAAGCCACTAGTCCAACCCCACCCCCAGGGAGCAGACTCAGCAGTAAAGAGGAACCATGAACTTCCAGCCTACAGAAAAGGCATCTAAAACACAGTAATTTAAACAAAGTGAAAAGACAGAGAAATAGTCAGCAGGTAAAGGAACATGTAAACAAAGTGAAAAGGTAGATAAATAATTAGAAGGTAAAGGAACATGATAAATATCCACCAAACCAAACAAAAACGGAGGAGATAGAGAGTCCACCAGAAAAACAATTCACACTAATGATAGTAAAGATGATCCAAAATCTTGAAAATAAAATGGAGTTACAGATAAATAGGCTAGAGACAAGGATTGAGAAGAGGCAAAACTGTTTAACAAGGACCTAGAAGAAATAAGAAGAGTCAATCAATAATGAATAATTCAATAACTGAGATCAAAAGCACTCTGGAGGGGACCAACAGTAGAATAACTGAGGCAGAAGAGAGGATAAGTGAGGTGGAAGATAGAATGGTGGAAATAAATGAAGCAGAGAGGAAAAAGAAAACAAAGAATTGAAAGAAGTGAGGACAACCTCAGAGACCTCTGGGTCAATGTTGAACACCCCAATATTCAAATTATAGGTATCCCAGAAGAAGAAGACAACAAGAAAGGGCATGAGAAAATACCTGATATAGTAGTTGAAACTTTCTCTAAAATAGGGAACGAAATAGCCACCCAAGTTCAAGAAACCCAAAGTGTTCCAAACAGGATAACCCAAGGCAAAACACCTCAAGACACATATTAATTAAACTAAGAAAGTTCAAACACAGAGAGTGAATATTAAAAGTGGCAAGGGAAAAGCAACAAATAACACACAAGGGTATCCCCATAAGGATAACAGCTGATCTTTCAATAGTAACTCTTCAGACCAGAATGTTTTACAGGACATACTTAGTGATGAAAGAGAAAAACGTACAATGAAGATTACTATACCCAGCAAGGATCTCATTCAGATATAAAGGAGAAATCAAAAGCTTTACAGACAAGCAAAAGCTGAGAGAATTCAGCACCACCAAATCAGCTCTTCAACAAATGTTAAAGGATCTTCTCTAAACAGGAAACACAGAAAAGGTTTATAAAATCAAACCTAAAACAACAAAGTAAATGGCAACAGGATTGTACTTATCAATAACTACCATAAATGTAAATGGGTTGAATGCCCCAACCGAAAAACAAAGACTGGCTGAATGGATACAAAAACCCCCTTATATGCTGTCTACAAGAGACCAAACTCAAACAAAGGAACAGATACAGATTGAAAGTGAAGAGCTAGAAAATGATATTTCATGCAAATAGAGACCAAATGGAGAAGGCAATAGCACCCCACTCCAGTACTCTTGCCTGGAAAATCCCATGAATGGAGGAGCCTGGTGGTCTACAGTCCATGGGGTCGCTAAGAGTTGGACACGACTAAGAGATTCACTTCCATGCATTGGAGAAGGAAATGGCAACCCACTCCAGTGTTCTTGCCTGGAGAATCCCAGGGACAGGGGAACCTGATGGACTGCCATCTATCGGGTCACACAGAGTCGGACATGACTGAAGCGACTTAGCAGCAGCAGCAGCAACAGCAGAGACCAAAAGAAAACAGGAGTAACAATACTCATATCAGAAAAAAAAAAAAAAAAAGACTTTGAAATAAAGACCATAAAAAGAGACAAAGAAGGACACTACATAGTGATCAAAGGATCAATCCGAGAAGAAGATAAAACTATTATAAATATACATGCACCCAACCTAGGAGCACATCAAGGTGTAAGGCAAATGGTAACAAGTAGGAAGGGGAAAATTAACAGTAATACAATAATAGCGGGAGACTTTAATACCCCACTCACATCTGTGGATAGATCAACTAACAGAAAATTAGCAAGGAAACACAAGTTTAAAATGATACAATGGACCAGTTAGACCTAATTGATATCTATAGGGCATTGAATTTTACCTTTTTCCAAACAATGAAATTTACCTTTTTCTCAAGTGCAAACAGAACATTCCCCAGGACAGAACACATCCTGGGCCATAAATCTAGCCTTGGTAAATTAAAAAACAAAACAAAACAAACAAACAAAAAAAAACTGAAATCATTTCAAATGTCTTTTCAGATCACAATGCAGTAAGATTAGATGTCAACTATGGAGGGGGGGATTGGAGAAAACAACAACAACAACAAACTATTAAAAGTACAAACATATGGAGACTAAACAAGATACTTCTGAATAACCAACAGATCACAGAAGAAACCAAAAAACGCATAAAAGCAAATAAAAACTAAAACATGACAACCCAAAGCCTATGGGATTCAGTTAAAGCAGTTTAAGAGGAAGGTTCATAGCAATACAAATTTACCTCAAGAAACAAAAGAAACATCAAATAAATAACCTAACTTTACACCTAAAGCAATGAGAGAAAAAAGAAATAAAGAACTCCAAAGTTAGTAGAAGGAAAGAAATCATAAAAATCAGAGCAGAAATAAGTGAAGAAGAAACAACGGAGACTATAGCAAAAAATCAACAAACCTAAAAGCTGGTTCTTTGAGAAGATAAATAAAAAAGACAAACCATTAGGAAAACTCATGAAGCAAAAAAGGGAGAAGAATCAAATCAATAAAATTAGAAATGAAAATGGAAAAATCACAACAGACAACACAGAAATAAAAGGGATAATAAGAGACAACTATCAGCAACTATATGCCAATAAAATAGACAACTTAGAAGAAACGGACTAATTCTTAGAAAAGTATAACTCCAAAACTGAACCAGAAAGAAATAGAAAATCTTAACAGACCCGTCACAAACATGAAAATTAAAACTGTAATAAAAACATCTCCCTAAAAACAAAAGCACAAGATCAGATGGCTTCAGAGATGAATTCTACCAAATATTTAGAGAAGAGCTAACATCTATCCTGTTGTGGTCCTTTAATGGACCTGGTGGTCCAGAGTCAATGATAAGAAAATGAAAGAGAGAAAGAAGCTAATATTCCCTGGTTTATGCAGAGAACCAATAAAACCCTAGAACAGGGCTTGCACTGCTCACGAAGGCACAGGGCACCCTCTTGAGGAGGTCTTGAAAACCCGGGCAGGAGAGTGAGCTCGGTGGGTTTCCACACTCCAGAGAATTAGCTGGAGGGAGGGAGAGAGAGAGAGAGAAAGAAAGACACCAGGACCCAAGCCTCTGGTGGAGCAAGGGTGCTTTAATGATCTTTCTGTGAGTATATATAGGCTGTTGTACAAGGAATTTCTTTCAACAATGATAAATATCAGAAAACCTAATGTACAGCAACCATTATCAAGGGAACAAGGGATTAACAATGGTCATAAGGTCAGGAGACAATCCATATCTCAAGAAAGAAGATCGAGACCAAGCAGTTTTGTCGTTAGAAGAATATTTACTGAAGGAAATTCATGCATGTGTTTCATCTTATGACCTCCGTCCTGGGAGCAGCGTGCCATTCCACTTGTTCCTGTTGCCAGGAACTGATAAGGAATGGAGGGTTTATGAGAAACAGTATGCAGGAATCCTCCTGTTAGACGTTCCTTGACAATCTTACTCAAACTCTTACAGAAAATTGAAGAGGCAGGTAAACTCTCAAATTCATTCTTTGAGGCCACTATCACCCTAATACAAAAACCAGACAAAGATGCCACAACAAAGAAAACTACAGGCTAATATCACCAATGAACATAGATGTGAAAATCCTCAACAAAATTCCAGCAAACAGAATCCAACAATATATTAAAAATATCAAATATCATGGCCAAGTGGGCTTTATCACAGGAATGCAAAGATTCTTCAATATTTGCAAATCAAACAATGTGGTATACCATGTTAACAAGTTGAAAGATAGAAGGCATATGATTATCTCAATAGCTGCAGAGAAAACCTTTGACAAAATTCAATGCCCACTTATAATAAAAACTCTCCAGAAAGCAGGCATAGAAGGAATATACCTCAATATAATAAAAGCCATCTACAATAAACCCCCAGCACACACTATCCTCAATGTCAAAAAATTGAAAACATTTCCTTTAAAGTCATAAACAAGACAAGGGTGCCCACTCTCACTACTGCTATTCAACATAGTTTTGGAAGTCTTAGCCACAGCAATCAGAGAAGAAAAATAAATAAAGGAATCCAGATTAGAAAAGAGTAAGTAAAGCTCTCACAGTTTGTAGATAACATGATCCTTTACATAGAAAACCCTAAAGACCCCACCAGAAAATTACTAGAGCAAATCAATGAATACAATGAATTTGCAGGATATAATATTAACACACAGAAATCCTTTGCATTCCTATACAATAGCAATGAGAAAACAGAAAAGAAATTAGGGAAACAATCCCAATCACCATTGTAATGAAAATAGTAAAATACTTAGGAATAAATCTACCTAAAGAAACAAAAGACATATAAAACTATAAAACACTGATGAAAGAAATCAAAGATAACACAAATAGATGGAGAAATATACCATGTTCATGGATCAGAAGAATTAATATAGTGAAAATAGTATACTACCCAAAGCAATCTATAGGTTCAATGCAATCCCTATCAAGCTACCAATGGTACTTTTCACAGAACTAGAACAAATAATTTCCAGTTAACACACAAAAAAAATGTCAGATAGCCAAAGCAATCTTGAGAAAGAAGAATGGAACTGGAGGAATCAACCTGCCTGACTTCAGACTGTACTACAAAGCTACAGTCATCAGACATTATGGTACTGGCACAAAGATAGAAATATGGATCAGTGAAACAAAACAGAAAGCCCAGAGATGAATCTACACACCTATGGACACCTTATCTTTGACAAAGGTGGCAAGAATATGTACAATGGAGAAAATATAATCTCTTTACCAAGTGGTGCTGGGAAAATGGTCAGCCACCTGTAAAAGAATGAAACTAGAACAGTTTCTAATACCATACACAAAAATAGAAAATGGATTAAATATCTAAATTTAAGGCCAGGGACTATAAAACTCCTAAAGGAAAACCTAGAACACTCTCTGACATAAATCACAGCAAAATCCTCTATGACCCACTTCCCAGAGTAATGGAAACAAAAGTGAAATAAACAAATGGGACCTAATTAAACTTAAAAACTTTTGCACAATTATGGAAACTATAGGCAAGGTGAAAAGGCAGCCTTCAGAATGGGAGAAAATAATAGCAAATTAAATAACTGACAAAGAATTAATCTCCAAAATATGGAAGCAACACATGCAGCTCAATACCAGAAAAATAAGTGACCCAATCAAAAAATGGGCCAGAGAACTAAACAGACATTTCTCCAAAGAAGACATGCAGATGGCTATCAAACACATGAAAAGATGCTCAACATCACTCATTATCAGAGAAACGCAAATCAAATCCACAATAGGTACCATCTCATACCAGTCAGATGCCATCAAAAGTCTAGGGAACCATCTTACACTGTTGGTGGGAATGCAAGCTAGTATAGCCACTATGGAGAACAGTGTGAAGATTCCTTAAAAAACAAAAACAAAAACTGAAAATAGAACTGCCATACAACACAGCAATCCCAGTGCTGGGCATACACACTGAGAAAACCAGACTTGAAAGATACATGGGTACCACAGTGTTCATTGCAGCACTGTTCACAGTAGCTAGGATATGGAAGCAACCTAGATGTCTATTGGCAGAAGAATAGATAAGAAAGTTGTGGTACATATGCACAATGGAATATTACTCAGCTATATAAAAGAACACATTTAAGTCAGTCCTAATTAGGTGGATAAAACTGGAGCCTATTATACAGAGTGAAGTAATTCAGAAAGAAAAACACCAATACAGTATATTAATGCTATATATACGGAATTTAGAAAGATGGTAACAATGACCCTATATGCGAGACAGCAAAAGGGACACAGACGTAAAGAACATACTTTTGGACCCTGTGGAAGAAGGCAAGGGTGGGATGATCTAAGAGGATAAAATTGAAACATGTGTATTACCATATGTGAAATAGAGTACAGTCAAAGTTTGATGCATGAAACAGGGCACTCTAAGCTGGTGCACTGGGACAACCCAGAGGGATGGGGTGGGGAAGGATGTGTGTGGGCGGGGTTCAGGATGTGGACACATGTACACTCATTGTTGATTCATGTCAATGTATGTCAAAAACCGCCATAATATTATAAAGTAATTAGCCTCCAATTAAAATAAATAAATTAAAAAATTTGACTGTGTAAGTGTGGGTTTATTTCTGAGCTTTCTATACTGTTTATATGAATCTGTTTTCAGGTAAATACTAGAGTATTTTGATTGCTATAGATTGGTAATAAATTTTGAAACCAGCATTGTAAAGTCTGTCTCTGTATTTCTTTAGTCTCAAAATTGCTTTGGCTATTTGGGTTTTTAATGTGCTTTCATATGCATTGTATGATTATATTTGTATTTCTTTGGGAAAAAATGTATTTCTTTGAAAAATCAGTAAGTAGATTGATTTGGATGATGTAACCTTTTTTTTCATTTTTACAACTTTTATTTTATATTATTGAAGTATAATTTACAATGTTTTGTTAATTTCTATGATTTTGCAAAATTATTCAGTTTTGCATATTTTCCTATTAATTTCCATTGTGGTTTATCAGAGGATATTGAATATAGCTCTCTGTACTATATAACGGTAACTTGTCATTTATTCATTCTTTATATAGTAGTTTACATCTAATAATCCCAAACTTCCAACTCATTCCTCTCCCAGCCCCTACATATTTGGCAGCTGTAAGTGTGTTCTTTAGGTCTATGAGTCTGTTTCTGTTTCTTAGATAAGTTCATTTGTGCCGTATTTGACATTCCACATAAAAGTAATGTCATATTGTATTTGTCTTTCTCTTTCTGACTTTGATTATTATGACAACCTCTAGGTCCATCCAAGTTGTTGCAAGTGGCATTTTAATAATATTTACTCTTACATTTAATGATAACAGTATATCTCTCCATTTATTTGTCTTCAATTTGTGTCAATATCATATAATTTTCAGTGTAGATTTATAACCTATTTGACTAAAATTTTTCCTAAATATTTTATTCTTTTTAATGTTATTGCAAATAAAACTATGTTCTTAGTTTATTAGGATTGTTCATTGTCCACAAAGTAAATGTAATTAATTTTTGTATGTTGAACTTTCATCCTGCAACTTTGTTGGATTTGTTTACTAATTATAGTAGTTTTGGGTGCAACTTTTTTTTGCATTTTCTATTTGTGAGATCATGTATACTATACAGTCATATAAATTCTTTTATTTTTGCTCTTGGTATCATGCATTTGAGATTTATGCATATTATTGTGTCTATCATAATTTCATTCATTTTATTGCTAATCAGTATTCCATTTCATGGATGTATCAAAGCTTGTTTCTTTAGCATTTAAGAAATGTATTTATGATTTCCAGTTATTTGAAATTATGAATAAACCTGCTATAAACATGTATAGTTTTTGAAAAAAGCAACAATGCAGAAAAATATGACATAATTGTTTACAAAACACTAGATATCAGAAAAACAATGACACTGATTACTGAAAGGTGGTAAACAAACAAATTGATTCTTTTTTTTCTATCATTTTCATGTTTATTACTTTAAAGGATTTCAATGTGGTGGTATACAGAGAGATAATTCAAAAGATCCTGATAGAGTCTTTGAGTTGAGAGTGTGAAGTTGAGGGCTTGATGAAACTAAGTAAGCTAGAATTTTGGGAATAGAGACCTTGCTGTGGGGAGGGAGAGAGAGAGAGAGAAAGAGAATATGATGGAGAATTAATGAGGATCCTATTGCTTCAGTTCAGTTCAAACTGAACTTTATCAAATTTTAATTTTTTTGCATCAAAGACACTATTAATAGAGGCCAATAGCAGCCCACAAAATTGGATAAAATATTTGCAAATATATCTGATAAGAAATTAATATCAGAATAAAGATCTATATATCAACAATACAAAACCAAACTATGAATCTTTGAATCCATTACAAATTTCCATTGCCTTCTAGTTCACATCTCAACTTCCCTAAGATTCAAGACCCTCCCCAACGATAGATCTCATCTTTTTCTAAGATTCCCTCCCACTCAGTCAAGCCTATCTCTTATTCCTGAACACACCTCAGTCTATTTTATGCAGTGGAAAAGGCCCTGGGTTTCAGGGTGCACAGACTTAGCTCTCCACTGCAGTCAGGTCACTTACTAATCAAGTAAAATACAAATCCTAAACAAAACAAAACAAAACAAAGCAATAGTAGTTAAAGTCAGTATGTGTCAGGGAGTTGTTTGCAAGACTGTGATAAGACCTTTAAGATTTTTGGTTTTTAAGTCCCACAAAACCCATATGAAATAGGAACTAGCATTATCTTGATTGTTTAATGAAGTGGATAAGGCTCAGAGAGTTTGTGTAATTTGCCCAAAGCCTTTGGTGGCTATGTGGCTAAACTCCTAGTTCAAGCTAGTAATCACTCCCTTCTCAACCCCTCCAATAATTTTATGCCTTGCCTCACAACACTTTCATAAGAATCAAACAGGCATGAGAATATTTGGAGGGCACGATCCAAATAGTCATCATGATTATTTTCCATTCCTATAAGCTCTGGCCTTCCTGCTTCCTTTTGTTGTTGTTTAGTCACCAAGTTGTGTGTGACTCTTCATGACTTCAAACACTGTAGCATGCCAGGCTTCCCTATACCTCAACATCTCCTGGAGTTTGCCCAAATTCATGTCCATTGAGTTGTTGATCCTATCCTGCCAGGGTCCAGCCCCGGTGGATCCAGGGAATTCGAAGCAGGGACAGCGTCAGCAAACTGGATACAATAGCTTTAATTAAATATTAATTAGAGGTATAAAGAGTAAGAGAATAAGGATAGCTCAGCAGGAAAATTTAGTGGAGAAAAGAGGCTGAATAACTTGGTTTACATGGAAAACCAATAAAACTCCAAGACAAGGAGTTTGCATCACCTACGTAGGCCACAGGCATCCTTCCATTCTCCCAAAGGAGAGGAGACACTAAGGCCTCTCTGGTCAGATCTTAGAAGCCCAGGCAGAATTAGTAGGCTTGACGAGCCTCCACTCTCTAGATGGGAATTCAGCCAGAAAGTGAGAGAAAGGATGAATGAGGAGACCAGTCTTTCTAGGAACTGATCCCATTCTTTATTTTCCAGGGTCCACTTTTATACACAGAGATGTAATACAAAAGTCATGTGGGGTCAGCAGTCATGACTTTTATCAAAATCAGGTGCTTCATACAGATGTATACAAAGGTTTTAGGGGTGTTACATCATCTTCTGGCGAGGGGGCCTGCTTACAATTTATGACCCTCTCCTGGTGACAGCGGTTAGTCAACTAAAACACTTATTTCTCCCAGGGTGATTATTCTTAAAACAGACGCCACCTTCCGAAGGCACCAGATAAAGTTACATTCCTATAGGGTGAGGGTGCAGTGGGTTTTAATTAAGAAAAGAATCTGCTTAGCCTAAAGTCTAAAGTGATTAATATCAAAGGTTAATACTTATTTCTTCTATATATTCATTAATGTGTATAAGGGCAGGGGATGTGGAGACTTAGCAGCAAACATTGGCTCAGCAAATGAAAAAAACCCTTCACTAATATGATTACTAATCAGCTCACTATACTACACTAATAATTTCCTAACTTCTCAAAAGAATCTGTTTTTAGAAGGTTTAAAGCATCTCGTGCCTCTCACGGTTGGGAAGCTGTGGACAATCACATGTGGCCGGACAAACCTGTCAGGCAGGATAGAGAAGCTTCAGAGGAGTTTGTAGGTTGAAACACTCCTGTCACGCCCAGGAATTATTATTAACTGGAGCTGTAAGTTAACTCTTTCAGAGAGAGGTGGTGGGGGACAGCCCCCCATAAAGTCAGAGGTGTAGGTGAGAGCACAAAGCAGTAAAGTAGGCAGACTCTGGTTTTGGGGGCAGATGCTCGAGAATTTCCAGGGGGACTCCTGAGGCTCCATCATGCCTTTGCATATGCTGAGCCTCCTTCCTCATGACCATTGCCACGGGCAGAGTTCCTCATGCTGGCTCCCAGCACTATCCAACCATCTTGTCCTCTGTCCACCTCTCTCCTTCTGCCTTCAATTTTTCCTGCTTCCTATGTCTAAACATCATCTGTTAAACTAATACATGATTAGGTGTCTTTCAGTCCCATTTCATCTTGCAATCCCCCTTCACTTGTTATCCTAGATATCATCCACTCACTTAGTGGGAGTTATTTCGATAGGACAACAGTTCTAATGATTTTCAAGAATATTAAAATAGATGGTATAAGTGTCCAAAGATTTAAACAGAAAAATACCCTTATGGTTGCAAAAGAATTCACATTTCATCTACACAGTAAAGTAAACCTTTGCATGAGGTCGCCAAAGTACTGGAGTTTCAGCTTCAACATCATTCCTTCCAAAGAACACCCAGGGCCGATCTCATTTAGAATGGACTGGTTGGATCTCCTTGCACTCCAAGGGACTCTCAAGAGTCTTCAACACCACAGTTCAAAAGCATCAACCCTTTGGTGCTCAGCTTTCTTCACAGTCCAACTCTCACATCTATACATGACCACAGGAAAAACGATAGCCTTGACTAGACGGACCTTTGTTGGCAAAGTAATGTCTCTGCTTTTGAATATGCTCTCTAGGTTGGTCATAACTTTCCTTCCAGGGAGTAAGCGTCTTTTAATTTCATGACTGCAGTCACCATCCGCAATGATTTTGGAGCCCCAAAAGATAAAGTGACACTGTTTCCACTATTTCCCCATCTGTTTCTGATGAAGGGATGGGACCAGATGCTATGATCTTAGTTTTCTGAATGTTGAGTTTTAAGCCAACTTTTTCACTCTCCTCTTTCACTTTCATCAAGAGGCTTTTTAGTTCCTCTTCACTTTCTGCCATAAGGATGGTGTCATCTGCGTATCTGAGGTTATTGATACTTCTCCTGGCAATCTTGATTCCAGCTTGTGCTTCTTCCAGTCCAGCGTTTCTCATGATGTACTCTGCATAGAAGTTAAATAAGCAGGGTGACAATATTCAGCCTTGACGTACTCCTATTCCTATTTGGAACCAGTCTGTTTTTCCATGTCCAGTTCTAACTGTTGCTTCCTGACCTGCATAGGTTTCTCAAAAGGCAGGTCAGGTGGCCTGATATTCCTGTCTCTTTCAGAATTTTCCAGTTTATTGTGACCCACACAGTCAAAGGCTTTGGCATAATCAATAAAGCAGAAATAGATGTTTTTCTGGAACTCTCTTGCTTTTTTGATGATCCAGCAGATGTTGGCAATTTGATTTCTGGTTCCTCTGCCTTTTCTAAAACCAGCTTGAACATCTGGAAGTTCATGGTTCACGTATTGCTGAAGCCTGGCTTGGGAGAATTTTGAGCATTACTTTACTAGTGTCTGAGATGAGTGCAATTGTGCAGTAGTTTGAGCATTCTTTGACATTGCCTTTCTTTGGGATTGGAATGAAAACTGACCATTTCCAGTCCTGTGGCCACTGCTGAGTTTTCCAAATTTGCTGGTATATTGAGTGCAGCACTTTCACAGCATCATCTTTCAGGATTTGAAATAGCTCGACTGGAATTCCATCACCTCCACTAACTTGGTTCGTAGTGATGCTTTCTAAGGCCCACTTGACTTCACATTCCAGGATGTCTGGCTCTAGGTAAGTGATCACACCATCGTGATTATCTGGGTCGTGAAGATCTTTTTTGTACAGTTCTTCTACGTATTCTTGCCACCTCTTCTTAATATCTTCTGCTTCTGTTAGGTCCATACCATTTCTGTCCTTTATCGAGTCTATATTTGCATGAAATATTCCCTTGGTATCTTTAGGTTTCTTGAAGAGATCTCTAGTCTTTCCCATTCTGTTGTTTTCCTCTATTTCTTTGCGCTGATCACTGAGGAAGTCTTTCTTATCTCTCCTTGCTATTCTTTGGAACTCTGCATTCAGATGTTTATATCTTTCCTTTTCTCCTTTGCTTTTCGCTTCTCTTCTTTTCACAAGTATTTGTAAGGCCTCCCCAGACAGCCATTCTGCTTTTTTGCATTTTTTTCCATGGGGATTGTCTTGATCCCTTTCTCCTGTATAATGTCACAAACCTCCATCTGTAGTTCATCAGGCAGTCTATCAGATCTTGTCCCTTAAATCTATTTCTCACTTCCACTGTATAATCATAAGGGATTTTATTTAGGTCATACCTGAATCGTCTAGTGGTTTTCCCTACTTTCTTCAATTTAAGCCTGAATTTGGCAATGAGGAGTTCATAATCTGAGCCACAGTCAGCTCCCAGTCTGGTTTTTGCTAACTGTATTTTGACTTCCCTGGTGGCTCAGGCAGTAAAGTGTCTGTCTATAATGAGGGAGACCTGGGTTCAATCCCTGGGTCAGGAAGATTCCCCTGGAGAAGGAAATGGCAATCCACTCCAGTACTATTGCCTGGAAAATCCCACGGACAGAGGAGCCTGGTGGGCTACAGTCCATGGGGTCGCAAAGAGTCAGACATGACTGAGCAACTTCACTTTACCTATTGATAAATACTTGACTGTGTTTATACCATTATTACCCCTATGTTGAACCCTCTAATCTATACTCTGAGAAATGGTGAGATGGAAACTGCCATGAGAAAGCTCTGGATCAGAAAAAGAAAGTGAGGCAGCAGGGAAACATACTATCTATTTTCAAAGAATTGCTCTTTCCAGGAAAGTCTTGCATGATTATTTAACTGTATTAAATTTCTACTCAGAATTAGTAACCTGGGCATTTTGAAAGTATTTATGATTTGGATACTTAATGATCAAAATATGAATTTTAACAATTTCATCATTTAGTTAATCAAAGTATATATTTTGTTCTAAATGTAATTTTTAGATTATCAAAATTCTTATGAAATAATGTATAGTATGGGGGTATAACATTGTCTCTCTGGGGACTATAGATTTTTGGTCTCTGTGATAAGTTAAAGTGTAGCAAATACTGTAAAATTAGTCAGTGTAGGATTTTCTAATGTTTCTCAAATACTGTAGTCTTTTTCAGAATTAATAAGACACATTACGGATTTTGAAAAATAATGTCAGTAATACGTCATTAAACTTTTTGTTCATGTCTCTCTATACAAAGATCACCAATCTTGATATCTGAAGCATGTATTTTCATTTTATGTATGTAATATTGCTTACATATATTATTTTTTTAATATTGCTTAGCATGTTATTATCAAAGTAGAATGACACTTCAGAGTTAAAAGTATTAATCATAAAAAGCTAAATTTATAAAAATAATCTGAATGAACAAGGTTTATATACAGAAAAATAACCAATCTTAATTACTTTCCAGATTGGTTTATCATATCAAGTGGAACAACTTTGTTTGGAATTATATTTTCATAAAGATGATCCATTAATCTTCCCAGATAATTTAGAATGTCTGGTAATACCTCTGCTATTTTTCAATATCCCCATCTTTTTTTTGCTTATAGTGTTTCATAGCTTTCTACTGAGACCCAGGTTGTGCCTTTCATATGTTAAGCTTAGCATAACTCATAATCCATTAGCTTCAGACATGAATTACAGAGCTCAATACCATATATATTGGGTGATACAATTTTTAAGAAAGATGCCAATAATATATGCCATTCTTATTCCTTTATTAATGAAATATGGGTTACTAAGAAATAAATAGACCAGAATATATTATTTTACTTAATGGAGACATCCTTCATAAAATCCTCTCTCTCTCTCAATTAAACTTGAAATAAAATAGTATGTGCTTCAAAATGATGAAAGCATGTGATCAAAGAAATATTATGCTGCCTCTCATAATTTGTCTGGATTCATACTGGGCTAAAGCTATAGGGAAATGGGTTCTTTCCAGCAGTAAATCACACTGTAAGAAACTTCATATCCTGATTTTTATCCCAGTTACATGGAGATTTCTTATATTATCTCAAAGTCTTCTCAAACAAAATTGTTGTTTAGTCGCTAAGTCATATCAGACTCTTTTGCTACTCCATGGACTCTAGCTTGCCAGGTTCTTCCTTCTCCAGGGGATCTTCTTGACTTAGGGATTCAATCTGTGTCTCTTGCATTGGCAGGCAGACTCATTACCACTGAGCCACCAGACAACTCCCTCAAACACAATGCTACTGCTGCTAAGTCGCTTCAGTCATGTCCGACTTTGTGCGACCCCAGAGATGACAGCCCACCAGGCTCCCCCGTCCCTGGGATTCTCCAGGCAAGAACACTGGAGTGGGTTGCCATTTCCTTCTCCAATGTATGAAAGTGAAAAGTGAAAAGTGAAAGTGAAGTCGCTCAGTCGTGTCCGACTCTTAGCAACCCCGTGGACTTCGGCCTACCAGGCTCCTCCATCCATGGGATTTTCCAGGCAAGAGTACTGGAGTGGGGTGTCATTGCCTTCTCCATCAAACACAATACTATTCACAAAATAATACAAACCATTTGAATTGATCAGAACTTAGGAAATAAGTTCTTTCCACTTCTGAATGTTGCTATATAAACCTGAATGTTTGTGTTAGTCTCCAAAATCTTGCTAACTCCTTTAAAATGTGGTGGCATTTGGAGGTAGCTTTTCTCAGGTAATGAAGTTAGAGTCCTCATGAATGTGATTAATACCTTTATAAACATACTCCAAGTGTTCACTTTACCCTTCTGCCGTATGAGGAAACAGCAATAAGATGGCTGTCTATCAACCAAGGAGGTAACCTTATCAGACGTGGAAACTGTCGGTACTTTACTCTTTGATTTATAAGATTTTAAAACTTCAAAAAATAAATATTTATTGTTTAAACCATCCAGTCTATGATACTCTTTGATAACAGCCCAAAAGGACCAAGACAGAAATTTAGTTTTCGAATTTGTGCAGTTATTTCAAGTGGTGAGATAGATTTGTTTGTTAGTTTATTAAGTCCATGTTTATTGATTTGTAATCTCTTTGAAGTCAGGGAAAGTTACTTCATTGTCTTTTTGTTCTCTGATTCTTGCACAATGTATGAAACATAGAATTCATTCTTCAGACCTGTCAATTACTTGAATTCTTAACCTATTAGAGTGATATTTTTTACTGATAAATGTTGATTAGCTCTTTTTACATTATATATATATTTCAAATATTTATTTCATTATAACATTTTTGTTTTGAACATAAAGTTTTAATATAAAAATGGTGAAATAGTCTTTACTTTGTGATTAGTTTTATCATATAATTTTTGGAAAATTCCATGCTCTTCCAATGATCTTATAACTTTTAACTTTTTTAAAAATATCTTTTTAAAACACTTCATTTTTTCAAAACAAATTTATTTAATTTGTTTGTGATAAGGAAATATTTTATCCCAAAAAGGAAAAAAAATCTGTACATAATTATTAAATTCAGTAATAATTTGAAAATGTCCACTTACTATGCTAGGTTTTACACCATCTGGAAGCTTCAATTTAGGGACATTTTTTCTCCTCCTCTACATCCTTTTCCCCCTTTTCTAAACTTTAGAGTCATTTTTCAAAGTTTGAAAATTTTCTATAACATTATACTCAGGATATTATGACAATACATGTTCATTTTGAGGAAAACTACATTTTAATATCTTGATTTCTCATTAAGAGTAAAAAAATATTGTGAAAGATTGTTTGATGGCTCAATAAAAATTTGTAATCATCTCCATAGGTGTCATGAATCTTGCTTTATTGTTTTCTTCTTTAAAAAGAAGACTCTGTTATTTACATTTGACTCACAATTTCAATGACCCAGTCTGAAAGGGCTTCGTGTCTTTTGCTGGCATGAATTATATGGCACAATCCTCAAAGCTCGAGTGCCTGTGAAACAAATATTCATAGGCTTGGATTCAATAATGCAAATCTTAATATCCTACCATACTCTCAGATCTGTATCTAACTTCAGGCAAATCTCTATGACGACATGTAGGTATATATTCAATAATACGTAGGTGCGGGGATCGAGCTCCGCCCATGGCAAAGGTCATGAGGAAGGAGGCTTGGCATACGCAAAGGCAGGATCAAGCCTCAGGAGTCTCCCTGGAAATTCTCGAGCATCTACCCCCAAAACCAGAACCTGCCTACTTTCTGCTTTCACCTACACCTCAGACTTCACTGGGGGCTGTCCCCCACTACCTCTCTCTGAAACAAGAGTTAGCTTACAGCTCCAGTTAATAATTCCTGGGTGCGACAGTGTTTCAACCTACAAACTCCTTTAGAAGTCCTCTAGCCTGCCTGAATAGGTTTTTCTGGCCACATGTGATTACTCAGAGCCTCCCAACTGTGAGAGGCATGAGATGTTCTAAACTGTCTAAATACAGATTCCTTCGAGCAGTTAAAAGATTGATTAGAAATTGTATTGGTGAAGGGTTTTTCACTTGTTGGGCCAATGTTTGCTGCTGAGTCTCCATATCCCTTACCTGCTGTGTCCCTGGCAGTGTATTGATTAATATAATTGGTGTAAATAGTAGCTTTAATGTTTGTAAGCTGGGACCCTTGAATTAATTATTTTTATTGTTATAGCCCACCACACCTTTGCTCTGTAGGAATGCAACTTTATCTAATGCTTTTGGAGGGTGGCTCCTGACCAATCACCTTTAGAGAAAAATAACTTTTCTGAAGAAAGGGTCTTAAAATGTTAACAGGCCTCTGGGCCAGAAGATGATGCAAATCACCTAAGCTTTTGCATATGATAAGTTTGCAGGAAGAAAGCCTGGCTTGCTGCATGACTCTACCCCTTCCCCCATTATCCTCTATGCATAACTTAAGGTATACAAACTACTTTGGAAAATAAAGTGCAGGCCTTGTTCACCGAAACTTGGTCTCCCCATGTCGTTCTTTCTCTTACTTTCTGGCTGAATTATTCAGCCTCTTTTCTCCACTGAATTTCCTCACTGAGCTATCCTTATTTCAGCCTCTTTTCTCCACTGAATTTCCTCACTGAGCTGTCCTTATTCTATTACTCTTTATATCCTTAATTAACGTTTAATTAAGCAGTTGTTTCCTGATCTTCGCCAACGCCATCTCCACTTCGAATTCCCTGGATCCACCGGGGTTGGACCCCGGCACGTAGGTCTCTATTCAATTCAGAGAAGGCAATGGCAACCCACTCAACTACTCCTGCTTGGAAAATCCCGTGGATGGAGGAGCCTGGTAGGCTGCAGTCCACAGGGTCGCTAGGAGTCTGGCATGACTGAGCGACTTCACTTTCACTTTTCACTTTGATGCATTGGAAAAGGAAATGGCAACCCACTCCAGTGTTCTTGCCTGGAGAATCCCAGGGATGGCGGAGCCTGGTTAACTGCCGTCTATGGGGTCGGACAGAGTCGGACACGACTGAAGCCACTTAGCAGCAGCAGCAGCAGCAACAACAGCAGCAGCTATATTCAATTACATGTATACGTCTATATGTGAACATATCGGTCTGTGTATGACCACATATGGATCAGTATCAGACACCGATATGTATGTTTTTGCATAGGTACATTCACATTTATTTGATATGATCACACACAGGCCTGTATCTGTCCATAGACAGGGCTATATCTTGTCATATACTGGTCTGTATCTCACCATACAGAAATTTAGGCATTACTTGACTGAAAAATACTTCTGTTCCGTGTGGCATACACTGAAGTCGTTCTCTGGTATTCCACTGATTGCTTGATGTTTAAGAGGTGACCAAGATGATTTCAATTACATAAATGGTGCTTTGATACCAAAGGATAGAAGATCAGTTACTATGGGCCACTTTCCTCTCTGTGTAGATATAACAAAATGTAGACAATCTGTGTTCAGTGAAGTTGTCAGCATTGCAAACTGTCATCTCAGAGCTCCCAGAGGGAGGAGGCAAATGCTATCAAGTCTTTAAGTCTCATTATATCATGACATTAGCTTGAAGTCCAGGACCTCAAGTTCTAAATTCAGATTGCTCTTTCACACCAAAGAAAGCAAATCAACAAGGAGAAAACATGACCTATGAAATGGGAAAAAAAACATTTATATCATAGCAAATTAGTAAATAAAATGTGTAAGGAACTTCTACAAATTAATTTTTAAAAAGCAAAGAAATCAATTTACAAATGGGCAAAGATCCTGAATAGATATTTTTTCCAAATAAGACATTCAAATAGCCAATGGGAACACAACGAAGTGCTCATTATCACTAATCATCAGGGAAATGCAAATCAATCAAAATGAGGTATAACCTTATATCCGTTAGGATGGCTATGTGAGATATATATCAGGCAACAAATTTTGGTGAGGGTATAGTGAAAATGGGATACTACTATGCTATTGGTGGGAATCTAAATTTGTTCAGCCACCATGGAGAATATTACAGAGGCTTCTCAAAAAATTAAATATAAAACTGCCATGTGATTCTGGAGAAGGAATCGGCGACTCACTCCAGTATTCTTGCCTCGAGGATCCCAGAGACAGAGGAGTCTGGCAAGCTACAGACCATAAGGTTACAAAGAGTCAGACACAACTGAAGCAATTTACCACCATATGATTCAGCAATCCTACTTATCCTACTTTTGTTTATATATCCAAGAATGAGAAATTAGGAATCTGAAGAAATATATGTACTCTTATGTTCATTGCAGCATTATTCACAAAGCCAAGACTTGTGAAAAACTAAAATGTCCTCTGGTGGATGAATAGATAGAAAAAATATGATAGGCATATGTATATATACAGACAAAATTATGTGTGTATATATGTGTGTGTGTGTCAAAAAAAAAGATAATTTTATCCTGAAGATGGTTGTTACTAGATGGAAAAAGAAGGGGCAGATTTCTATGAATTCAGAAAGTTTTAGTAGTTTTATAGAAAGGGGGTCTTAAAAAAAGAATTTTTGTATGGTCTAGTTGAGATTAGATTAAATTTAATTTAGTAAATGGATTTAGTTATTAAAAGTAGGAAAAAAAAAAAAAAGTAAGATGGTGCATGCAGGACTAGATTGGTTCCTCTCTGTTACTCTCTGTTAGGAGAACAAATGTACTTAGGATGCTTCTTCATTTTTTTTTTTTTTCTATTTTTAAATGTTTTATTAAGATAAAATCTATACCATTTTTCCATGCAAAATGTATGATTCCATGTTTTCCTTTTTTTTTTTCATGTAATTGTAGGGTTATGCAATCATCATCACAGTCTCATTTTATTTTATTATTTATTTTTTAATGTTTCTAAATTGCTCTTAGAAAGTAATCTTCATTTATTTATTTTTTTAAATATAAATGTATTTATTTTAATTGGAGGCTAATTACTTTACAATATTTTATTGGTTTTGCCATACATCAACATGAATCCACCACAGCTTCTTGATAGTTTGTGTGAATTTCCTAGTCTTTAAGTATTCTTTGTTAGTGTTAGCTGCTCAGTCATTTTTGACTCCTTGCAACACATGTACTATAGCCCACCAGGCTTCTCTGAATCTTCCCAACCCAGGGATAGAACTGGGTCTCCAGAATTGTAGGTGGAATCTTTACCACTGAGCCACTTTGCTATAAAATCTTTTGTTACTTCAGTTAAAGTGAATAAATATCCACAGTGATTCTATATGACCAAACATTTGAATTTTTTGATATTTTTGTCAAACTGTTTAGCAAATTCAAAGTTTTTTTGACTTGCTAACTTTGGGATGCTTCAGAAGGCTCCTGAGTCACCTCATAGAGAAATATTAATCTAACTGTGATTGATGTTACATTGCATGGTTTTTTGTTGTTCAGGTGCTAAGTCGTGTACAAATCTTTGCAACATCATGAACTGTAGCATGCCAGACTCCCTTGTCCTTCATAATCTCCCATAGTTTGTTCAGATTCATGCCCATTGAGTCGATGATGCTATCTAACCATCTCATCCTCTGTCGCTGCCTCTTTCTGTTTTTGCCTTCAATCTCTACCAGCATCAAGGTCTTTTCCAGTGAGTCAGCTGTTTATATCAGGTGATGAAAGTATTGGAGTTTCAACTTCAGCATTCATTCATTCCTTCCAATGAATATTCAGGGTTGATTTCTTGTAGGGTTGACTAGTTTGATCTCCTTGCTGTCCAAGGAACTCTCAAGAGTCATCTCCAGCAGCAGAATTCAAAAGCATCAATTCTTCAGTGCTCAGCCTTCTTGATGGACCAACTCACACGTCCGTACACAACTACTAGAAAAACCATAGCTTTGACTACAGGGACCTTTGTCAGCAAAGTGATGTCTCTGCTTTTTAATATGAAAACTATAAAATAATTATTTTTTGACACTAAAAGTCAGAAAAAAAGAATACAATTATCACTGAGAGGTGTTAAACAAACAGGTTGAGTTTTGTTTAGGATTTTTTCTGGTTTATGATCATAAAGAATTTCCATCTATGGTACAAAGAGGACTAGCTCAAAAGATTTTGATAGTGTCTACTATCAAAATATAGATAATATATAGTCTACTTTGGTGAAAGGCTGATTAACACTTTGAGATGAATGGAATAATAGTTCCACAAATGTTTTCTTTATCCCCACTTCCATACTAAAACCGATTCTATCAACTTGCCTTTATGAAACTATGTGACAAACTCTATGGAAGATCTATCTGCATGTTAATAGGTTTTAAATGACTTGTTTTGATATTAGCATCCTTCATCTTCTGGAAATCAAGAAAGATTTCTTCTTCAAATATAAAGTTTAAATAGATTTGCCTATTTTGTCATCATAATTTAAACAAGAAAGTTTTTATTAACATACATTTTATTTCTGTCACGACTTTTCCCTCTTGGTGAAATGATCTCAAGTTGTTTTTATAACTTTACCCCTAGAGGACAGGGTTCTCTAAGTCCTATTCTTAGTAAGTAAATGCTAGTCATTCAGTCGTGTCTGACTCTTTGCAACCCCATGGACTGTAGCCTGACAAGGTCCTCTGTCCTTGGAATTCTCTAGACAAGAATACTGGAGTGGGTTGCCATTCCCTTCTTCAGGGGATCTTTCTGACCCAGGTCTCCTGAATTGCAGGCAGATTCTTTGCTGTCTGAGCCACCAGGGAAGCCCAAGTCCTATTCTACATGATGATTATCCTTGATCATCTCTGGAGGAAAATGGTGTGTTATCAAAATTATGACCAATGTCCCAATGAGTTTAACTAGTCAAGAATTATCCTTGGAGATGTAACAATTAAATGACTCAATAATGTGTGCCTATTTCAAATGTATATAATGTGTTTATGGATCTTTTGTCTCATCTCATATGTCAGACTTTTATGAATCTAAATAGTAGACTTAAATCATAATAAATTATGTGTATGTGTATGTAGTCATTCTCTATCCTTCAGGAAAAACAAAATTCAACGATGAAGAGAGGATACTAAAACTGAGAATCAAAATGCTATAAATGTTACTTCACCATTTTATTGTGATTTGTATAGAATACATACAGCAAAATTTTTATGTAAAAAATTCAGAAACAATTTTCCAATGTCTCTCCAATCAAAGTGTTGAGTTAACATTTGTTGGTGTTTAGGAGAAATCCTGACAGCAATCAATATTTAGGACCTCTGTTCACATTAAGAGTCAGGGTTCATTAGCTAACAGAACATTAATATTCATTTTAAAAATAAGAACAATTTGAAGGTAATATTTCTCTGAAATACTGAAGTGAATTCAGTTCAATTCAGCTCAGTTACTCAGTCGTGTCTGACTCTTTGTGACCCCATGAATCGCAGCACGCCAGGCCTCCCTGTTTATCACCAACTCCCGGAGTTCACTCAGACTCACGTTCATCGAGTCAGTGATGCCATCTAGCCATCTCATCCTGTCGTCCCCTTCTCCTCCTGCCTCCAATCCCTCCCAGCATCAGAGTCTTTTCCAATGAGTCAACTCTTTGCATGAGGTGGCCAAAGACTGGAGTTTCAGCTTCAGCATCATTCCTTCCAAAGAACACCCAGGGCTGATCTCCTTTACAATGGACTGGTGGGATCTCCTTGCAGTCCAAGGGACTCTCACAGTTCAAAAGTATCCATTCTTCAGTGCTCAGCTTTCTGCACAGTCCAACTTTCACATCCATACATGACCAAAGGAAAAACCATAGCCTTGACTAGACGGACCTTTGTTGGCAAAGTAATGTCTTTTGAATATGCTATCTGGGTTGGTCATAACTTTCCTTCCAAGGAGTAAGCGTCTTTTAATTTCATAGCTGCAGTCACCATCTTCAGTGATTTTGGAGCCCAAAAAAATAAAGTCTGACACTGTTTCCCCATCTATTTCCCATGAAGTGATAGGACCACATGCCATGATCTTCTTTTTCTGAATGTTGAGTTTTAAGCCAACTTTTTCACTCTCCTCTTTCACCTTCATCAAGAGGCTTTTTAGTTCCTCTTCACTTTCTGCCATAAAGGTGGTGTCATCTGTTTTCTGAAAACATGGGAGGAGTTAGTCACATGGAAACAATTCAAAGTAAAGTGATGCTACATGTATTTGGTTCTTTGTGTTCACAGAGTTGGCACCAGAAATGAAGGGCAAAGGAGGAAATACCAGAGCTCACAATGTGGATTGAATGGCTGTCTTCTTATGCAGGTAACTCAGACCTGCATTTATACACAATATTCTACACTAGATTTTTTATTTTGTAAGAGTACGTTGGTGGTGTGAGAGTTCAGTCTTTTAAGAGTTTTCCTTTGTGATTTTCTTTCTTTTTTTTTTTTTTTCTAATTTTATTTTATTTTTAAACTTTACATAATTGTATTAGTTTTGCCAAATATCAAAATGAATCCGCCACAGGTATACATGTGTTCCCCATCCCGAACCCTCCTCCCTCCTCCCTCCCCATACCATCCCTCTGGGCCGTCCCAGTGCACCAGCCCCAAGCATCCAGCATCGTGCATCGAACCTGGACTGGCAACTCGTTTCCTTCATGATATTTTACATGTTTCATTGCCATTCTCCCAAATCTTCCCACCCTCTCCCTCTCCCACAGAGTCCACAAGACTGTTCTATACATCAGTGTCTCTTTTGCTGTCTTGTACACCGGGTTATTGTTACCATCTTTCTAAATTCCATATATATGCGTTAGTATACTGTATTTATGTTTTTCCTTCTGGCTTACTTCACTCTGTATAATAGGCTCCAGTTTCATCCACCTCATTAGAACTGATACAAATGTATTCTTTTTAATGGCTGAGTAATACTCCATTGTGTATATGTACCACAGCTTTCTTATCCATTCATCTGCTGATGGACATCTAGGTTGCTTCCATGTTTTGGCTATTATAAACAGTGCTGCGATGAACATTGGGGTACACGTGTCTCTTTCCCTTCTGGTTTCCTCAGTGTGTATGCCCAGCTCTTTTTTTTTTTTTATCCATACCTGCATTTTATTTTTTTTTAATTTATTTATTTTAATTAGAGGCTAATTACTTTACAATATTGTATTGGTTTTGCCATACATCAACATGAGTCTGCCATGGGTGTACACATGTTCCCAATCCTGAACCCCCTCCTACCTCCCTCCCCATACCATCCCTCTGGGTCATCCCAGGGCATCAGCCCCAAGCATCCTGTATCCTGCATCAAACCTGGACTGGCGATTCGTTTCTTATATGATATTATACATGCTTCAATACCATTCTCCAAAATCATCTCCCCCCTCCCTCTCCCACAGAGAGCTGATTATACAGAGTGAAGTAAGCCAGAAAGAAAAACACCAATACAGTATACTAACACATATATATGGAATTTAGAAAGATGGTAACGATAACCCTGTATGTGAGACAGCAAAAGAGACATAGATGTATAGAACAGTCCTTTGTGATTTTCACAATCAGCAGTGTTAGGAATCTTTTGTGACTTCTAAACTATGTGAAAATTGGTTCTATTTTATAATACTCTTTTAGGTGTCTTCACATTCTAATGCTCTGAAGTAATGTTATTTTCAGTAAAATAAAGTTGTCTTAGATACTAATTTCAAGTGTAACTATTTGAGGATATTTTCATGGGCAGATATTTGCAATTCTGATGATATTTTCAATTACTGTTTTCTCTAAACATTCTTTGTTAAGCTGTTAAAATTGAAAAGGTGAGGTAGCATCTGTAGACCTTGATGCATTGACTTTCAATAAACAAAAGTAACACTTTAGTAAGCAAGCAGTTGCTGCAATTTCTACCTATCTGTTCACAGGTGAACTTCAGCATCTTGTTTTATGTTTGCTGGCTGTTTAGATGCATTCTTCCTTTAAGTAGTTGTTTATATTTTATTTATATTTTTATTCATACATTTCTCAGTTATTTATCTTTTTTAGTTATTAGCTCTATGTATATCCCCCAAATGCAAATCAATTTCCAAATTACTTTTTTCAATTGATGTTGCTGTATCTCTTCCTAAATCCTAAAGAGAAAATTCAAATTGTCAAATATATATATTTTAAACTTCAATCATTTGTTAAAAAGATCCTTCCATCCTAGAATGGAGACAGCCATCTCCTTAATAAATTGAAAGTAAAGAATATCTTTCTTTATATTTTAATTAAAACTTTGTTCATTTTTATCTCTGGGCTTTCTATTTTATTCCATTGATCAATATTTCTGTCTTTGTGCCAGTACCATACTGTCTTGATAACTGTGGCTTTGTAGTAAATTTTTATATAAGATATTAATTTTAAATACAATTTCATTAGCTTCCAAATGAAAATAGACTTGTGGCAACACATTTAGCTAGCAAATAAATTGTCCTTTTCCAATGTGTATCTTGATTATTTGCCACTCTGTAAGATTTTGAGATTCAAGACAATATTTTTATCAGCCTTATATGATAAGGTCTGAAAATACCAAATCATAATAAAGCTTAATGCTCAGTAGTTGGATGAGTAAACAAATTATCTTAAATTTCAGGAAGTCTCTAGTAATAAATAAATTTACAGGTAATTTTGTCCAAAACTCTGACATAAGATACAAACAAACACTATGGAACAAAGGAAAAATGTAACTGAGTTTGTCCTCTTGGGGCTCACTCAGAGCCTCCAGGGTCAGAGAACATTATTTGTTGTCTTCTTGCTCATCTACCTGACAATGATGGGCAACCGACTCAGTGTCCTGACTGTGGTGTTCAGCCCAACTCTGTGTTGCCCTATATACTTCTTTCTTAGTTACTTATCATTTCTCAATGGTGTTTATTCTACTACAGTTACTCCAAATATGATTATAGGCTTACTCTGTGAGGAGAAAACTGTTTCCTTCCAAACTTGCATGATACAACTTTTTATAGGGCACTTATTTGGTGGTGCTGATATAATACTCTTGGTGGTCATGGCCCATGACCGCTACATGGCCATCTCCAAATCCTTGCATTATTTGACAGTCATGAATAAACGAGTTTGTATTCTGTTGCTACTACTTACTTTGGTTAGTGGGTTTTTGCAAGGGGTACTTCATCCTCTCTTTGTTTACAACCTTCCCTATTGTGACCCCAATGTCATTGACCATTTCATCTGTGACATGTACCCATTGATAAAACTTGCCTGTCATGACACCTACATTACTGTCCTCACAGTGCTGGCCAATGATGGGACAATCTCCGTGGTCATCTTTACACTCTTACTCATCTCCTAGGGGGTCATTCTGTGCTCCCTAAAAAATGTTAGTCAGGAAGGGAGGCACAAAGCCTTGTCCACCTGTGGCTCCCACATTACTGTGGTGTTTCTCTTATTTGTGCCCTGTATTTTCATATATGTGAGACCACCCTATAACTTACCTGTTGATAAATCCTTGAATGTGTTTTATATCATTATAACTCCCATGTCGAACCCTTTAATCCCTTTAATCTATACTGTGAGAAATGGAGAGATGAAAAATGCCATGAAAAAAAAAACTCTGGACCAGAATAAGAACATGGGGTAGCAGGGAAATGTGTCACTTATTTTCAGAGAAGAATTGCTCTTTCCAGGAATGTCTTGTATGATTATCTGTATTAAATTTCTATTCAGGATTGAAACATGATGAAACTTGAACATGATGAAAACTTTTACTATTTTTTTATTATTTGAATATTTATATTGATCACAATACAAATGTTCATAACTTCATAGTTCAAAATACGTATTTTGTTTGAATTATACTTTTGAAGATTACTACAGTTTTTTATGTAAATATGTATAGTTGTGGGTTGTAATACACCTCTATAGAGGTTATAAATGTATGTTGTATGTGATGAAAAGACCCTTAGGCTGGGAAAGATTGAAGGCGGGAGAAGAAGGGTATGACAGAGGATGAGATGGTTGGAGGGCATCACTGACTCAATGGACATAAGTTTGAATAAACTCCAGATGTTGGTGATGGACATGGAGGCCTGGCATGCTGCAGTCCATGGGGTCACAAAGAGTCAGACAAGACTGAGCGACTGAACTGAACTGAACTTATATGATGAGTTAAAGGTATAGTAAATACTGTAAATTTATTTTAGCTAGTGGAAACTTTTATCATGTTTCTCTTTCCAAGAGTGCAATTTTGTTTTGGAATTAATGGGACACATTACAGATTTTGAAAAATACTAAAAGTGATGTGACATAAATGTTTTGTTCATTTCTCTGCACACAAAGACAGCTAATGTTAATATTTAAAGTATGTGTCTTACTTTTGTATCTATAGATTAGTTTTTTAAGTGAAAGTGTTTGTCTTTCAGTCATGTCTGACTCTTTGTAACCCCATGGACTGTACCCTGCCAAACTCCTCTGTCCATAGAATTCTCAAGGCAAGAATATTGGAGTGGGCTGCTATTCCCTTCTCCAGGGGATCTTCCCGACTCAGGGATCAAACATGGGTCTCCCACATTGCAGGCAGATTCTTTACAATCTGAGCCACCATGGAAGATTACAAACATTATTTAGTAAATATTGCTTGACATGTTGGTGTCAAAATAGAATGTAAAGTTACAGAAAAATAATCAAATCTTATTTGATTACTGGAAGTAGTCAAACAGGAGATTACAAGAGTGAACATTGACATTCTAGGAATCAGTGAACTAAGATGGACTGGAACGGGTGAATTTAACTCAGATGACCATTATATCTACTACTGTGGACAGGAATCCCTTAGAAGAAATGGAGTAGCCATCATAGTCAACAAAAGAGTCCAAAATGCAGTATTTGGATGCAATCTCAAAACCGACAGAATGATCACTGTTCGTTTCCAAGGCAAACCATTCAATATCACATAATCCAAGTCTATGCCCCGACCAGTAATGCTGAAGAAGCTGAAGTTGAACAGTTCTATGAAAACCTGCAAGACCTTTTAGAACTAACTCCCAAAAAAGATGTCCTTTTCATTATAGGGGACTGGAATGCAAAAGTAGGAAGTCAAGAAACAGCTGGAGTAACAGGCAAATTTGGCCTTGGAGTACAGAATGAAGCAGGGCAAAGGCTAATGGAGTTCTGCCAAGAGAACACAATGGTCATTGTCTGACCCTTTGCGACCCTATGGACTATAGCCCACCAGGCTCCTCTGTCTATGGAATACTCCAGGCAAGAATACTGGAGTGGGTTGCTATTTTCTTTTTCAGGGTATCTTCCCAATCCAAGGATTGAACCCACATCTCCTGCATTGCAAAAAGATTCTTTACCACTGAGCCAGATGGGAAGCCCTGTATATGTATGCTTTTGTATATGTGTGTGTGTGTGTGTGTACACATATATATTATATTTATATTTGCCTTTTCATAAATCACTGTGGTTGGTGACTGCAGCCATGAAATTAAAAGACACTTGCTCCTTGGAAGAAAAGCTATGACAAATCTAGATAGCATATTCTAGATATCACTAAAATGTTTCATTTTAGTAAAAGCAGACATCACTTTACTAACAAAGGTCCATATAGTCAAAGCTGTGGTTTTTCCAGTCACATATAGATGTGAGATTTGGAGTACTAAGAAGGCTGAGTGCGGAAGAATTGATGTGACTGAATTTTGATGCTAGACAAGACACTTGAGAGTCCCTTGACAGCAAGAAGATCAAACCAGTCAATCCTAAAGAAAAGCAACCCTGAATAGTCAGTGAAGGTACTGATGCTGATGTTCCAATACTTTGACCACTTGATGCAGTGAGCCAACTCACTGGAAAGGACCTGGTGCTGGGAAAGATTGAGGACAAAAAGAGAAGGAGGCAACAGAGGACGAGATGTTTGGATGGCATCACCAAGTCAATGAACATGAGTTTGAGCAAACTCAGGGAAAAAGTGAAGGACAGGGAAGCCTGTTGTTTTGCAGTTCACGGGGTTGCAGAGAGTCAGACATAACTTGGCAACTGGACAGCAATATATAATGTTTCTACTGTCTGTTAAGATCCTGTGAGTAGTGGAGGAAAAATAAC